>NW_027660477.1:240000-406967 GCF_963280865.1 Gymnoscopelus braueri | reverse complement strand
TGTCCCTTCAGCTTTTGCTGGGATCTATACTACTAACTAGCCAATCACAATGTAGCTATACTTCTAACTAGCCAATCACATCGCGGCTGTCCCTTCAGTCTATGGCACGGTGTTAATCAGCAGGCAGCACCTGTGCTGAAAGACAAACGTGTCTGATAGAGACACACGGCCGGAAGCGGAAGGCCTACAAATCCACGCCCACTTTTGACACTCGGGGTCCGTTAGAACGATGAACTGCAGCTCTCAATGCATTCTCTATGAGAGGCATTGTAAAATACCGTCATTTCACTGGTTAACTACTGAGGCTGTAGCGATTTTTTTTGTGTTCTAATAATCTGTCCCATTTGTTTAATTTGTCCTTTTTAATGTCCCATATCTTTCATCTCGATATACTACCCACAATATACTATATTATACTCCATCAGTATGTCAAAACCGCTAGCATCGGAGATCCAGAGTTTAAGTGGTCGCATGGTATATACGTCACGGACGCATCCCTTGAGGTTTTCAATACCCAGAAAACTGGCGAAAGTGGCCGTTTTCAATAGGTTTTGGTCATTATCTCTGGAACAGAAGGTCCAATCTGCTCAGTTCAAAGCTTGTTGGATGCGTGACATTTTCGGGTTATTTTTCTTTTTTAGGGGAGGCGAGGTCTTAGTTGGGCAGGCGACCGCCTCTCCTGCCTCTACAGTGGGTACGCCACCGGTCGGCGCTCGGCGCTCGTAAAGACAGTGATGTCACTGAAATGCCCGTCTGCTGTCTACCCTCTGCTGTGTTAGCATTATGGGTAACTCGTTAAAGTGGCAAATTAAATGTGAAACACATCAACTATTAAGAAAACAAGAAGATATGTTGACAAAGACACTCCATACATTTGGAAACATATTTTTATTTAAATCAATATCGTCTTCAGTTAATGCAGGATCATTTTAAAAGTAGGCTAACTTTCATATCCTCTCATAGGGAATGCATTGGCAGCTGCAGTTCATCGTTCTAACGGACCTCGAGTAGCGGTGCTGTCTCAAAAGTGGGCGTGAAATTTGTAGTCCCCGTGTGTCTCTATAGCAGGAGGAGAAGGAGATTCTGTTTGATCTGTGTGTATTTAGATGAAAGATGGCTTTGATTCAAACACTGAAGACCTTAATTGACCAGTGACTCGCTGTGGCAGCAGAGGAAATCTTTAACAAGTCCGGAATTCAAAACGTACAAAGTATAAAAATATTGACATCAAAATGTACTTAAAGTACCAAAAGTAAAAGTACTCATGCAGAATGTCCCATTTCACAAGTTTTCAAATGTATAAAAATATTTTGAAAAAGCAGATCTACAAGCTCACAATGCGTCGCATCGCAACACATTGTGAGCTTGTAGATCAGCTATTTTCAAATGGCCGAAAGGTATATAGGGCTGAAGTGGTTAATGTATGTTTTGTAATAATAATCAAAATCTGCAAAGTAAGTAAAGTTTTCAAATAATTGTAGTGGAGTAAAAGTATATTTTCCTCTGAGATGAAAGATGGAAATTTTTTGGAGGGTCTTTTTCTTTTATTTTGTCTTAATGCCTTCTTAATAGCTTGCAGATTGGCTGTTTATTTGCTTATCTTTTCTATTAATATTTTGGATTGTGTATAAAAGTTCCTATACCATAACCTATTGACTTGTGTATATTTTTACATGATCTGCTTTTATTCAGTTCAGATGTTTTCAGAGGATGTTTACATGATTGGAGTATCTAGTCATTTGTAGTTCATTTGCGCTACTTTTCTAAGTAGTTAAATGCTCTGGTTTCTCAGGTGTTAAAAAAAAAGTACTCAAATGTTTTACTTAAGTAAAAGTACCAATACTGCAATGTAGAAATACTCTCAAAAAGTATTGCTATCAAAATGTACTTAAAATACCAAAAGTAAAAGTACTCGTTATGCAGAAGGTCCCATTTCACAAGTTTTTAAATGTATAAAAATCCTTTGAAAATAGCAAATCTACAAGCTCACAACACGTTGCTTCGCAGCACCTTGTGAGCGTGCGAACATGAAAAGCAACTGAAAAGCAGTTTACAAAGTAGGCCCAAAAAAGCATACATTTCGGTGAGTCAGTATGGGGTATAGATTAGATGAGCAGACCATGCCTTGATGCATGAACATGATCAACTTGGAATATAATAGAGTAAGACAATTGCTCAGAATATATATATTTTAAATATATAAACAGCTGGCACACAGGGGCTCTCTAGGAGGACTTTACGCATGCACCTTCTTTACACACAGTGGATTTACTTGGATTATGCGACATAATAGCCTATGTGCGTTCATCGTATTCTTTATTATGGTGAAGAAATTGATGCTATTGAAGGATTAATATTATTAATATTATTATTATCATTATCGTTTTGTCCTTGTCTGTCGGTGTACAGTTGGTGCAATGGATACAGTAGCTGATACTGTGAGCATATTACCTCTTATATTGTATGTGAATGCGCAAAATATGATAGCAAAATAGCCTAATAATAATAATAATAGCCTAATAATAATATATAGCTATAAGACTCTCGTAGATATAAAACATTTAAAATCGATAAAATACATCTAGTCTTGATCTAAGGCTAACAGCAAAGATGAATCTGACACATGCATAGTTTCAGTGTTAAAACGGTTACAATAATTGCTGTCTGTGGTTCTATATGGGCCGTGCAAATAATTTTGATAAATAATAGCTCGCAGCAGCGTATTGAAAAAAAAAAAAAACTATAAACAAACTAGTTCATTTTTGGAACCATGAACTTTAGTTCAAAACTTTGAATTATGAACTAAAAACTGAACTAGTTCATTTTTAAGTTTGTGAACTGAACTTTGAACTAGTTCATATAGAAAGTGAACTTTCCCAACACAAAAAAACAACCTGTCACGTTATTCATACAAATGGGACTGGGTTGGGGAATAAAATAAAATAGGCCTATTTTAAAATTTCAAATAGACCTTTTAAAGGTTTCATGACGTTCAGTTTTACCACACATTAAAAGTCTTTGTCATGGTCCTTCAAATGTATATAGAAAGTTTTAACAAAAAATTCCACTCCATTGATCCATGGCAGGTGTTTTTCTCTCACATTTCTAAAGCCTTTTCAACTGCAATGAAAAAATTAATCTTTGCCTGCGGGTGTCGCTGGTGAGGGATTTTGCCTGTCAATCATCGCCTCTGCTCCGCCCCCCCCAAAGGAAAGGATAGGGGAGGGGAGGGGCGAGGAGGAGAG
This sequence comes from Gymnoscopelus braueri, assembly GCF_963280865.1. Lineage (NCBI taxonomy): Eukaryota > Metazoa > Chordata > Actinopteri > Myctophiformes > Myctophidae > Gymnoscopelus > Gymnoscopelus braueri. Next base: position 403,722 of record NW_027660477.1, on the reverse strand, counting down.
TGGGCGGGATTAATCAGCTGTGACCTCACTGCCGAAGGGCCAAGCTCAGATTACTTTTCAGCCTAATTATTCAGAAAACCCCAGACCACAGAAAATCCACTGAATGTTCAAAGTTCAGATTTTTTTGGGTGTAATTGAGGTCATAAAACCCCCCAAAAAACATTATTTTTTTTAAAGTGAAAATGAATGTCATAGAACCTTTAAAGGCTTTTTAATTTTTTATTGTCATCACGAATCAGCGTCTGGCGACCTGTCCGCCGTTTCCCTTGTTTATACTTTACGTGCGGGGCGCACAAGCTCTGAACAGTCAGACAGGTTGTTTAGTTACAGCATGGCTCAGAAACGAGTGACATTCTATTCTATTGTGTGTTCTGATCATGGGCCACATGTGGCAAAGCTGCTGCTATTATACTGTATAGTGTTCTGACGGTCGGGTCGCTGTGCCACTGTAAATAATGCCACCCGGCACCCGGCACCTCCAGGTCAAAAGTAGTTCCCTCGGTATGGTGGGCCTGTTTATACCCAAATGACAGCCGTCAGTCACAGCTGTCATTTGGGTATAAACACAGCACTGTTCTATTTGAATAAGCTGCAGGCTAGGAAGGAGGTAAGGAGAGAGACAGAGAAAGTGCGAGAGAGAAAAAAAACACCCCCGACTCTGTTTTTGACAGCTTGGTTAAAACGATGATTTAGTCATGAAACATAGATCATAGTTGCTCAATCTTTCTTTCGTTTGGGGTGTTTTCCGAACCCCAAGAGGGCATATGGAACCAAATGGACCCGACGTGAAATAGGGCGCTAAATTCGCCTATAATAAACGTCAGAAAAGATCAGGGGGGGGTGGGGGGGCATGCAACAGCATCATTAGCTATAATAGGCGAGTGTTACAGATCTACAAGCTCACAGCAACGTGTTGCTGATCGCCGCGTTGTGAGCTTGTAGATCACTCGGATAAACTCGGGGCGCGACACCACAATGGTAGCATGTGTGCGTTCATCGTATTCTTTATTATGGTGAAGAAATTGATGCTATTGAAGGATTAATATTATTATTATTATTATCGGTGTACAGTTGGAGCAATGGATAGGCCTACAGTAGCAGATACACTGTGAGCATAGGCCTACTCTTCTATTGTATGTGAATGCGCAAAATATGATAGCATAATAGCCTAATAATAATAATAATAGCCTAATAATAATAATAATAATAATATAGGTCATATAATAAGTCATAGGCGAGAGTTACAGATCTACACTTCACAACAACATGTTGCTGATCGCGCATTGTGAGCATGTAGTGTTAATTATGGGGGGGGGAGCAGCGTGCTAGCGGTACATATTACTGTTAGTGCATATAAAAACAGTGAACTGATAAGAGTCTTGTATCCTGCTTACCTTATATAAATGGAACAATTAACATGGTTATTAAAATAATAATAATAATATGTTTAATAAGTTTTCCCCCTTATTCAGAATACAGACAGTGGTCGAAATAACGGGAGGTCAAACCAGCAGGACCTCCGTTTAGTCCGAAAGTCTGACGGGTCGAACTAAAGAGACGTCGGATTATTGGGACTTGTAGGACGTCTCTATAGTCCGACCCGGTCGGACTATAGAGACGTCGAACCAATGGGAGGTCGGACTAATGGGAGGTCGGACCAGTGCCACGTTACCCTTTCATCTCTGTCCGAATCCATTGGACAAAGAAAGGGACTTTTATGAACACATCCGGATACCCATGGGCATTGCTGTCGGTGTTGAAGGCAGCAATACCGTGTAGCCTGCCATTAATGATGAGTGGACCACCTTCGTCTCCCTAAAGGGAAAAATAAAGAAACATCAAGGCTTGAGGGAGAGGCGTGGGGACTAAAACAATTATGGCAGCAGCATTTCACCCAACATATTATATTGTGTTGATTCAACTACTTCAACTAAAATGTCTGTTCCATTACCTGGCATATTATCGACTTATTGTCGTCGAAGAAGGTGCCTATCATCTGGTCAATGGAGAAGTAGTCTTGCCATCTGCTTTTACACACTGAACGGCGCACCGTCTTGACAGTGGCTTCTCTCAGTACATCTGAGGGAGGGGTGTGGTGTCCACGTTCAGGTCGACCCCAGCCAGCCACAAATAAGCCCTTGGTGTTTGCCTGAACTCTATCATTGTACTTGGGTAGTTGAATGATCTTCACAAACTTATTCAGTTTGGCATTCCTCTTTAACTGAAAGAACAGAGCAGTTTTCAGATTAGTTCTTTCTATGTGTGAAGTCAGTAGGGTTGAGTACAGAGAACCGGTACCATACTAGAACCGGCACCACCACGTCCGATACTGTATAGTAGTACAGTACCAAATAGGTACAGTATTTAGAAGTACAGTAACTTCACATGATGATTTAGGCTAATAGTTTTTGCGGCAGGAGTTAATACTGTTTTAACCACAGTGCTGGGGGGTTCACCCCAGCATCCATATTCTGGCCAAAAATAGCCATGCTGTGAGCTTGTAGATCGAGAAATTTTATGTGTAGAAAAAAGGGTGACATGTCATTATTCATTATTGTTCTGACGACCCGTTGGTCAGACTAACCCCCTTATAACCCTATCCCTAACCTAATGGTCGGAATAATGGGGTGTCGGAATTATGAACGGACCCCGAAAAAAAATCTCCAAGTACAGAGTCAACTCAGGTCCGATTTATTAAGTCTAGAGGGTTTAAGTGGTTAAGAAATCTAAAAAGATTCTACTAATCCCCAATTTTCTCTCTAATCCCCAATTTTCTCTCTCCCTCTCTCCCTCTCTCTCTCTCTCTCTCTCTCTCTCTCTCTCTCTCCAGAAATTAAGGTATTATGATTTGCCTATTCAGTCCAACCTGATCGATCGTTCTGTCATTTCATCTAATCCTCGCCTTCTCACTCAGCGGTAGGACTAAGGCGAAGTGGAGGACATGAGGATGGAAGTTAGAGTACTGGAATTAAGCATGTGTGTGTTTGTCTGAGTGGAGACAGGTGTGTGGGAGCCCGATTGAAGCCTCAATAGCTGCAACTGTTCAGCGCTCTCTCTACTTCGACTACATCTCTTTATTTCCATGTAGTTTGCCTGCTCTCCCTTAGTTCATCTGGGGCTGGCCTACTAGTTGTTCCCACAGTTAGAATAAAACATGGTGAAGCAGCATTTCACTACCATACACTAATACAAATTTAGACAAGCCCAACCCTAACCGTTTTTAAGTCTAACATTTATTTATTTAACATTGCTTACTCTACCCAATGATGGCTAAGAACAGCTAGGTCGTGCCTGGGCTTAAATTGAGCTGTGCTATTTTTATTATTTAGTAGTATCAATCATTATTTCTTATATCAAAATCTTTTTATCTATTTTAATTTTATCAATGTCATTCTCTATCTCTTTTTAAAGTGCACTGTTGCACTCTAATTGTCTCAGCCAGGCCAAAGGCATGGCCGAGACTATGTTTTGCACCCTGTCCGTCTGTCCGTGTGCCTGCGAGAAGCTTATCTCCGGCACCGGTGTCCCGATCGGTGCGAAACTGTGGACACACACTCCGTGGATGCCAGAGGTGAATTTTTGGATATTACTCCTACAGATTTTATCCAAACATCACGCAAATCGGTACACATTATCTCTATAGTCATGTGATCACCACGCATCCTGATTGGCTAAGATTGGCTTTCAAAGTTTGCATTATTGGTCCGTTTTGGTCCCTCAAATCATGAATGCAGCGTGCGATTTCCGTGAAATTTTGTACGCACATTCCCACTAGGATGAGGAAAAAAATGCTACTTCAAAATGTTCTAATCGGCCTCATGGTGGCGCTATAACCGAACAATTTGCGTTTTTTCCTATAACTGCACCGATCTGCGTGAAACACGCACTCTCCCTAGAGGCCAAAGAAAAACCTCTGCCCTGAATTTTTCACATTTGCCTTGTAGTGCCACCAGGAGGCCAACTCATCATCATCATCTTAGTGGCAGCAGGACTGGGATATTTATACTGGAAGAAGAAGCATCCTGGTAAGTTTTTTTTGTCTTCGCCAGGCCGAAAGGCAATGTTTTGTCTTGTGAAAGGCCTAAGAAGAAATGGCACCCTTTTCACATTGGCCTATTATAGCGCCAGCAGGAGGCCACAATAACCTACCTGACCTGGTGGAGACCTGTGCTACAAGGAGCACTTTTTCTAGTTGTATTTGTTTTTATTCTGTAAAGCACTTTGAGTTGCCTTGGTGTATGAAAGGTGCCGTATAAGTAAAGTTGCCTTGCCTTGCCTTGCCTCTCGTGTCTCTGTCTTGCCTGGCTGATCGATTTTTGTTCCCTCAACCTTGTTTGGAACTAAACCCTCTTGCAGAGCAAGCTCATGCCACAGCCTCGGATGGTAATTAAAATCTTAATGAATGACGATACTCCCATTGTCTTTTCTAAATAAGAGAGTCATTTCAGAACTGAGTTTAGTTTTACACAGTGTGACATTACCTTAAAGGAGAATTCCGGACAAATTAAGTGTTATCTTTGATGTCTCGTTACTCACCTACCGATGTGAAAAGTAGCGTTCTTTTTTTTCATATATTCCCCTGTCGTCATTTTTTAAACACCCTCCGTTGTTATAATGGGAGCCGCTGGGTTAGTGAAGTTCGTCTATTATAACCGATGCAATGTTATTTTTTTCTCTACTACGATTCATTGTAGAGTCTCATGATAGTCAAACATGCGCTGAAAATTCCTGCGAGCCTGCCGTTAATGGCGAACGATTTAACACTGGTTGCTTGTTTCCAGATTCTGGCAACACGAGTTGCCAGGTTCTGGAAGAAACAAGCAACCAGTGTTAAATCGTTCGCCATTAACGGCAGGCTCGCAGGAATTTTCAGCGCATGTTTGACTATCATGAGACTCTACAATGAATCGTAGTAGAGAAAAAAATAACATTGCATCGGTTATAATAGACGAACTTCACTAACCCAGCGGCTCCCATTATAACAACGGAGGGTGTTTAAAAAATGACGACAGGGGAATATATGAAAAAAAAGAACGCTACTTTTCACATCGGTAGGTGAGTAACGAGACATCAAAGATAACACTTAATTTGTCCGGAATTCTCCTTTAAGAAGCATGATGTCATATTTGAAATTGCCATCATAATTAGGATGTGGAATGAACTCAGCCACTGGGATCTTTTGTTGGCTATTCTCACTGATGGTTATATTGTGTGCTCCAAGTACCACCTCCAATTCGTTACTGAAATCAAACAGAAGTGAAGGTTAACAGCCTTAATCTTACATTATATATTGTATTCATCTGTATTAATCATCATGTTTTACTCTATTCTAAATAAGTAAAATAAACTCACTGCTTCACATGTGCCGTGGTTAGAACAAAGTCTTTTCGAATGAGAATTCCTCCACCAACATGACGTCCCCTTACTTGAAGTTCCACCATGTAGGGTCTGGAATGAGGCTTGGATTCCATTTTTGTCATTGTGCCCCTCTTAGAAGCACCTTACATGAACAACATGAGTGTCAATGCAAAACAGGTATACTGCACTTTTCAAGATATATCTTGATTTATGATTAAACAGCAATTAGAAGGGATATCACTTGAATTTTCGCAATTCTGGGAAATTGGAAAGTGTGGTTGTGCCGACGCAAGACGCAAGTCGCGGCCGCCGGGACGCGAGGAATACACCAGGAGGAATACTGTCGGAGGTGTGATTCGAATTCGGTGCCGATCGGATCTCGCGTTCGTTATACATGCCGTTTTCATTTTAGGAAATAGGCCCCTCCCACTATAGAAAATGGCCCCTCCCACAAAAGTAGCGGGCTAATTGTATTGTCACGTCACTCCTAAGATCACTTGTATTTCATTTTGAGAGGATTGATTCCCCCCAAAACCATGTTGCGTTTTTTTGTTACATTTTGCGCATTTGTGGTGCCCCCTATGGATCAAAGTAGAAATGCTTTTGGGGATTTGTTATCTTTGGCATTTTTTGTAAAACAGGCCCCTCCCATTAACTTTGGAAGCCAATTACGGACGAACGGTATGGACTATAAAAATTCTGTATGGACTGACAAAATCTGTAGGAGAAGATGCAAAAAGTGTGTTTTGAAGAAAATTCTAAATGGCGGAAAATCTATCAAGACGTGGCCTATATGGGGAGTTGCGTCATGACCCAAGGAATCCAGGGGAAATACTTTTTTTATTCTACGACCTACGGTTCAAGAGTTTATAGGCCAAAAGGTAAAGTGGGCTGTTTTACCACCACCATGAGGCCGACTGGTGTAATTATTTTTTAAATAATTTGGCACTGGACTATGAACCTCCCTTCCAAGTGTTGTAGCTGTAGCCCTTACGGTTTCCGAGAAAAAAATACTTGAATGGGAGTTATTTTTTTCCCCATTAAAGTCAATGGGGAAATTGAATGCACTAATAATTCAATATCAATTAAACTATACAACCAATCTCTTAGCAAAATACACGCACACGATTCCAGGTGAAGCCGGTCAATTTGGCATATGCTACAAGCTCACAGTGAGCTTGTAATGTTTGGAAAATGCTTTTAATTAAGTACCTGACCAACACGCGTATGTGTGTGTGTGTGTGTGTGTGTGTGTGTGTGTGTGTGTGTGTGTGTGTGTGTGTGTGTGTGTGTGTTTTCACTGTACTGAAATACAGTGAAATGTTTCAGTTTCCTTGAGTATTTGTATTTTTGGAGACTTAAAAGACGAATATTAAAGTGAGCTTGTAGATCTGCTATTTTCAATTACTTGTAACCAAATGGACTATTTATGGGTTACTAAAAACTCTACTGACTACGCCAGTTGGAATTGCACCAACAACCATTTAAGGCTTTAACTTTAAAAACAGAGGTTCGTTTTGCAGAGCTTTAAAACTGGGTTTGGGAGGCTTAGTGAAGACACCAGATTGACAAAATATAATATTTATTTCAAATTTAAATACATAAACACAAATTAAGCCACTGCCATACAATAACTGCAACTGGTCCTTAACACAATAGATCACAATTTGTCCTTCGTCAAACATCAAGAGCAGACAAGCAATCCCACATCACAGCAAAAGGGAGTATTCAACTCAGTAAGTCAGATCACTGCACTGCAAAAAGCACACACAAAGTTACTATCAAGGCCCAGACATTGTATCAGAGTGGAGCTCAGGACTACTAAGTTATTGACTAGTGGGTTAAAACATAAATAGGCAATACAAATTCAATGAGTACACAACAATCAATATGACATTACATGCATGTAATGATAAAAACAAACATTCTCACCAGGGTGAGCAGAGTGAAGTGCACCTAAATGCAGAAACCTGCCTCACATACACATACATGTGCATCATCATTACTCCTTATTTCACTTCACAATTACAATAAGCATTAAAAACATATCGGTGGCACTGGAACACACTCTACTCACCCATTACAAAAACCTGTCTCCTGATTGCCAACTTCCTGCTTTTAAAGGCAGAACTAGATCATGATTGGATGGCATCAGAGTGTCTCACCAATCCTGATGGACCAAATCTCCACAATGTACACCTGCAGTAAATAAACCACAATCAATTGGTGTCAAAGACATTCACTAAAACTCCACCCGGTTACATCCACCCCAACTTTTACATAGCCATGTCCTCATGGCTCACATACAAATTAAACAAGGCTACAGGATGGTCCTGCTCTCTGGAGGGGCTTCCATTGCTTCTGGTCAGAGACAGTCACATCACACCGACAGTCAGACTTGTAAGGGGTCGCCTGGATTCCAATACCGTTCACAGCAGCACACCTTCCTAAAGGACCAGACAGACAGCAAAAACAGGACCTACCAGCAATTTACACTCCCACCAGACAACACAACATTAAATTCCTGCCCATATCATTTATATCAAATTTATATTGCCCAACACCATCCCCTCAGTCATACGACTCACTCACACCATCTGTGGGGAAGCTCCACGCCATCTGCACTCCTACCATGCGTCCCCCCTTTATGGGGTGGCTGCTCCTCATGGTGCCGTATAGGCATGGCCATCGCCTATAGCACCTACAGCCCAGCCACAGAGGCATTGCAGAAAGCGGTGGCTCCAGGAAAGTGGTCCCTTTGGACCACCTCCAACTTCTGGACCGTCACCTCTGGCAGGCTGAGGTGGCGCCTGAGACTCTAGCTTGATGACTACGGGGCTGTTAGTCACCGCCTCGTCCCCAGCCTCATCAGCGGCCTCTTCAGGTCCCCCCTCCTCAGCCTGTGCTTCTGTGGGCGAACCTGCTGTGCCAAGAAATTCCGGAGAAGGGAAGTCCAAAACATGGCCCTGTGGTTTCGCTGTCGCTGAAAGGTTTTCACAGAATGTCAATTTAATTGTATAATTGCGTTAAGATGTGTTCTGCACTCCTGCTCACTTTTATATATTTCACATTCATACTTAAAGTGGAAACATCAAAGCAATCATATGATTTACCAAGTGAGTCCATGTTATGGACAAGCTTTTATCATGTATATGCGTACAGAACTGAATTCAGAATATAGGTAGATTATAGGCCTATTTAGAGTAAGTCTATATGACCTATAGTCCAGTTTAATAACTCTTACCAGGCGCTTCACTTGTCATTGGAACCATGTCTCCGCCTATGACTTCAGCTGTTTCCACAGTTGGCATAGAACCGGTGATAACTTCCTCTTCCTCCTCCTGTGCCATTACACCAGCTTTAAAATGATAATAATCCAAATTACAGTTGATAGACATTAAGAAGTGTTGAATGTACGTAACACCAGCCACAATTAATAGACAGTGTTGACAGGTGTTGTATAACAAAGCTAGGTGGGAAGGCAATGTGACCCATTGGACAGAGAGATGATTTGATCCACACATTTGCAAATACATGTCCATCTGTGGCCATTTGTCTCAGTTTTCGTCTCATGAATATAGTGAACTAATGCCCGTTCAATTACTCTAAAGTTGCTCTGGATAACACTCAGCCTATAAAACGTGGTATCTATTTTTTTTCTTCAATTTTTTCACAAATTCGAGAAACTCATTCCAGATTTATTCCAGTTTTGAAACATAATCAGTTGTTACTGAACCTGATTACTGTATGTAACTTGATACAATAAAAAAAATCTAATAATGGTCTAATAATTTTCTGAAAACATGCTCTACCAAACGGGTTGTTTGTCACTTTATGGTAAAAGTAGTGAAGCTAAACTAAAGTAATTAAAATGTACTATTTGCTATGGATAAATAGGGCTTCTGCTAATTCAGTGTTGTTAATATAATACATATAATGTTATTTCATTATATTTATGTATTGTATTAGTATGATTTTATTCCTATCTAAAAAAACATGCTCAACCAAATGGTTGAATTGTCATTTAGTGGTAAAGGCAGTCGTGCTGAAATAATAAATGGACCATTTTGATGATCTGAGTGATGAAGAAGATGACCAAACAGATGATGCTGATCAACTCTCACAAGCAGAAGAGACTGGGGAACATTATGGGAGACAATCTTTCTGACATTCTGGTACAAGACCCCAGTCCCAGCCAAGTCGAGGCGATGGTACTTTCCCCTGTTTGGATACATCCTTGACCTGTGCATCTCAAATTCCTGGCTGGTCTACAAGTGGAATTGTGTTCTACTGAACGGGAAACCAATGTCTCTCAAAAGGTTCTGGCTGGCAATTGTCCACAGTTTGAAGCAAGTCAACAAGCCAGCATTCATAGTTGGTTAGCCATCATCTTCCTCTCCACCATAGGTGCCTTTTCAGAAGAAACGCTACACATGACCATCACAACCACAACCAGATGTGCACTATGATGACAACTGTGGACATTGTACCATACCAGTAACCTGAAAGCTGATTGTATGACATTCTGTATAGTAGTGTGTATATCTATCTGCCTCTTATACGTCATCATGATTTGTGTGCATGGGGTTCTCATCTTAAACAAGCTTAGTGCTTAATGAGAGTTCCAGTTTAGTAGACCTTGTATTGTGAATTTGTACTTCCATGTACTGTTATGTACTGTCATGTACTATTCTCATGTCTTACTAAATAAACTACATCAATCAATCAATCAATCAATTGACCACTTTGCTGTGACAAGCAGGGACAACGCATACTCTGTCCAAAGGGTGTGTCCAGATGAAGGTGCCAGAAATGCATGGTTTTCCTGTTTGAATCCAAAATGGAAATGCACACCTGGCCAGAGTACAAACTAATTGGGCTCTGAGCTGGGTGTGACTGCAGGTGCCCAATTAGCTCTATGCACAGCACAGCAGCCATATTGGAAAAACTTTGGGCCCCTTCCAAAGATACTAATGAAGGCTCTGTTCAATTCTGCTCAAACACAGTCAGGGTGCTGATATTGTGCATGTTGGCTCACTGGAAACACTCTGTTACACCGGTGGGTCTCAGAGTGTGGTCCTGGGACCCTCATGGTTTATTGAGAGGGTTCCAAATGGCCCGTTACAGGTGTGTAACACTGAGAGTGTACAAATAAGGGTACATTTATTTTGGTTCCATTTGTACTCTCTCAAAGTTTTTGGGGTCCTTGAAATTAAAAAGTTTTAGAACCACTATGCTACACTAAATGGACCAGAGCCTTCATTAGCATCATTGGTAATGCCTGTGAAGGAAGTAAGGAAGAGGCCCACTTTCTTTCCAATATGTCTGCTGTGCATAGAGCCAATTAGTTTGGACTCAGGCCAGGTGTGATTGCCTAAATCAGCCACCACCCACACCACACTGGTTTATTTCTACATAGGCTTGCACTTTTGAATGTATTTTGAAACATTCGCTATGATAATGTATTTCGTTTTTGTTGATTATTTACATTTCCAACTTGTATACATAGTCATGTTCATAGACAGAGATATGTATGAATAGAAATATATATATTTCTCAGTAAATGCATATAAATCAATGTAAATGCATGAAACTTTTACTATTACCATAAAGTGACATCTCAACCGTTCGGTAGAGGCCTATATTTGGAAAACTGTTGGGTCTGTTTTTTTTTTATTTTATTTTATTGTTGTTACTATTGCCCCAAATAAATAAAAAATGCAAAGAAATAATTTTTCCAATGCTTTTTTCTTGGTGTGACCTTTAAAGGGTTCATGATAGAAATCAACCCACACCCCTGACCACCTCCAACTTCTGGACCGTCACCTCTGGCAGGCTGAGGTGGCGCCTGAGACTCTAGCTTGATGACTACGGGGCTGTTAGTCACCGCCTCGTCCCCAGCCTCATCAGCGGCCTCTTCAGGTCCCCCCTCCTCAGCCTGTGCTTCTGTGGGCGAACCTGCTGTGCCAAGAAATTCCGGAGAAGGGAAGTCCAAAACATGGCCCTGTGGTTTCGCTGTCGCTGAAAGGTTTTCACAGAATGTCAATTTAATTGTATAATTGCGTTAAGATGTGTTCTGCACTCCTGCTCACTTTTATATATTTCACATTCATACTTAAAGTGGAAACATCAAAGCAATCATATGATTTACCAAGTGAGTCCATGTTATGGACAAGCTTTTATCATGTATATGCGTACAGAACTGAATTCAGAATATAGGTAGATTATAGGCCTATTTAGAGTAAGTCTATATGACCTATAGTCCAGTTTAATAACTCTTACCAGGCGCTTCACTTGTCATTGGAACCATGTCTCCGCCTATGACTTCAGCTGTTTCCACAGTTGGCATAGAACCGGTGATAACTTCCTCTTCCTCCTCCTGTGCCATTACACCAGCTTTAAAATGATAATAATCCAAATTACAGTTGATAGACATTAAGAAGTGTTGAATGTACGTAACACCAGCCACAATTAATAGACAGTGTTGACAGGTGTTGTATAACAAAGCTAGGTGGGAAGGCAATGTGACCCATTGGACAGAGAGATGATTTGATCCACACATTTGCAAATACATGTCCATCTGTGGCCATTTGTCTCAGTTTTCGTCTCATGAATATAGTGAACTAATGCCCGTTCAATTACTCTAAAGTTGCTCTGGATAACACTCAGCCTATAAAACGTGGTATCTATTTTTTTTCTTCAATTTTTTCACAAATTCGAGAAACTCATTCCAGATTTATTCCAGTTTTGAAACATAATCAGTTGTTACTGAACCTGATTACTGTATGTAACTTGATACAATAAAAAAAATCTAATAATGGTCTCTCCAATGAATCATCACCTTACCGTGGTGGAGAGGTTTGTGTGCCCCAATGAACCTGGGAGCTGTGTTGTCGGGAGCCTAGTGCTCCTGGTAGGGTCTCCCATGGCAAAGTGGTCTCGGGGGAGGGGCCAGACTAAGAATGGTTCACCAAACACTTCATGGACAATTCAAGACGAAGTGATGCGACCCGGCCCGGAGGAAGCCCGGGGCCCTCCTCTGGAGCCAGGCCCGGAGGAAGGGCTCGTCAGCGAGCGCCTGGTGGCCGGGCTAACCACGGAGCCCGGCCGGGCACAGCCCGAAGAAGGAACGTGGGCAGATCTTCGCCGCCACGTGGGCCCACCACCCGCGATCGGAACCAGTGGGGTCGGGTGCACTGTCAGATGGGTGGCAGTGACAGCAGAGGTTCCAGACGGACCAATCAGGGGCAGCAGAGGCTGACTTTTGGGACGTGGAACGTAACTACGCTGGTGGGGAAGGAGCCTGAGCTGGTGCGGGAGGCAGAGCGCTACCGGTTAGACCTGGTGGGGCTTGCCTCCACACATAGCAAGGACTCTGGAACCAAACTCCTGGACAAGGGGTGGACCTTGTTTTATTCTGGAGTTGCTCAGGGTGTGAGGTCTCAGGCGGGTGTGGGGATACTCACAAGCCCCCGGTTGAGTGCCATCACGTTGGGGTTCACCCCGGTGGACAAGAGAGTCGCCTCCCTCCGCCTAAGGGTTGATGGGGGGAAAACTCTGACTGTTGTCTGTGCGTACGCGCCAAACAAGAGTTCAGAGTATTCGGCCTTTTTGGATACCCTGCATGGGGTCCTGCATGGGGCTCCGGTGGGGGATTCCATAGTCTTGCTGGGGGACTTCAACGCACACGTGGGCAATGACGGGGATACTTGGACTGGCGTGATTGGGAGGAACGGTCTCCCTGATCTGAACCTGAGTGGTGGCTTGTTATTGGATTTCTGTGCTAGTCATGGACTGACAATAACAAACACCATGTTCAAACATAAGGATGCTCATAAGTGTACTTGGTACCAGAGTACCCTAGGCCAAAGATCAATGATCGATTTTGTAATCGTATCAGCTGATCTGAGGCCGCATGTTCTGGACACTCGGGTGAAGAGAGGGGCGGAACTGTCAACTGATCACCATTTGGTGGTGAGTTGGTTCAGATGGCGGGGGAAGCCTCTGGACAGACCTGGCAAACCCAAGCGTGTAGTGCGGGTGAACTGGGAACGTTTGGAGGAGACCTCTGTTCGGAAGGAATTTAACTCCCACCTCCGGCGGGACTTCTCTGGCATCCCTGTGGAGGTTGGGGGCATTGAACAGGAATGGGCAATGTTCAAAGCCTCTATTGCTAAAGCTGCGGCTGTGAGCTGTGGTCAGAAGGTCTTAGGTGCCTCAAGGGGCGGTAACCCTCGAACACCCTGGTGGACAGCGGTGGTCAGGGAAGCCGTCCGACTGAAGAAGGAGGCCTATCGGGGTATGATATCCCAGGGGACTCCAGAGGCAGTTGCAAGGTACCGACAGGCCCGAAGGGCGGCAGCCACAGCTGTGACGGAGGCTAAGCAGCGGGTGTGGGAGGAGTTCGGGGAATCCATGGAGAAGGACTTTCGGGCGGCACCAAAGTTGTTCTGGACGACCATACGGCACCTCAGGAGGGGAAAGCGGGGAACCATCCAAGCTGTATACAGCAAGGATGGGGCTCTGCTGACTTCAAGTGAGGAAGTCGTAGGGAGGTGGAAGGAACACTTTGAGGAACTCCTAAACCCAATGACATCAGACCCACCCTCCCTGACAGGAGCAGAGCCTGAGGATGATGGGGGATCGGCGTCAATCTCCCGGAAGGAAGTCACTGAGGTAGTTAAACAACTCCACAGTGGCAAAGCTCCGGGGGTTGATGAGATTCGTCCAGAAATGCTGAAGGCTCTGGGTGTTGAGGGGCTGTCTTGGTTGATACGTCTTTGCAACATCGCGTGGAAGTCTGGGACAGTACCGAGGGAGTGGCAGACTGGGGTGGTGGTCCCACTTTTCAAAAAGGGGGACCAGAGGTTGTGTGCCAATTACAGAGGTATCACATTACTCAGCCTCCCTGGGAAAGTTTATGCCAAGGTACTGGAAAGGAGGGTCCGGCCGATAGTCGAACCTCAGATTCAAGAGGAGCAATGTGGTTTCCGTCCTGGTCGTGGAACAACTGACCAACTCTTTACTCTGGCAGGGATCCTGGAGAGGGCCTGGGAGTATGCATATCCGGTCTACATGTGTTTTGTGGATTTGGAGAAGGCATATGACCGGGTCCCCCGGGAGTTTCTGTGGGAGGTGCTGCGGGAATATGGGGTGAGGGGGACCTTGTTGAGGGCCATCCAATCTCTGTACGCCCAAAGCGAGAGCTGTGTCCGTGTGCTCGGCAGTAAGTCGGATTATTTTCCAGTGGGGGTTGGTCTCAGACAGGGCTGCGCCTTGTCACCTATCCTGTTTGTGATTTTCATGGACAGGATCTCGAGGCGAAGTCGTGGCGGAGAGGGTATACGGTTCGGTGAGCTAAGGGTTGCGTCACTGCTTTTTGCGGATGATGTGGTCCTGATGGCACCATCGGTCCGGGACCTTCAGCTCTCACTGGATCGGTTCGCAGTCGAGTGTGCGTCGGCTGGGATGAAAATCAGCATCTCCAAATCTGAGGCCATGGTTCTCAGCAGGAAACCGGTGGATTGTGCAGTCCGGGTAGGGAATGAGGCTTTGCCCCAGGTGAAGGAGTTTAAGTATCTCGGGGTCTTGTTCACGAGTGAGGGGAGGACGGAGCAGGAGATCAGCCGGAGAATCGGAGCAGCAGGAGCGGTATTGCAGTCGCTGTACCGCACTGTGGTGACGAAAAGAGAGCTGAGCCAGAAGGCAAAGCTCTCGGTCTTCCGAGCAATCTTCGTTCCTACTCTCACCTATGGTCATGAAGTGTGGGTCATGACCGAAAGAATAAGGTCGCGGGTACAAGCGGCCGAAATGAGTTTTCTCAGACGGGTGGCTGGCATCTCCCTTAGAGATAGGGTGAGAAGTTCGGTCACCCGGGAGAGACTCGGAGTAGAGTCGCTGCTCCTTCGCTTGGAAAGGAGCCAGCTTAGGTGGTTCGGGCATCTAGTACGGATGCCTCCCGAGCGTCTCCCTAGGGAGGTCCTCGCTGCACGTCCCACTGGGAGGAGACCCCGGGGCAGACCAAGGACCAGATGGGCGGATTACATCTCCACACTGGCCTGGGAACGCCTCGGGATCCCCCAGGAGGAAGTTGCTAATGTTGCTCAGGAGAGGAAGGTCTGGAGCTCTCTGCTGGAACTGTTGCCCCCGCGACCCGACTCCGGATAAGCGGTTGAAGATGGATGGATGGATAATAATGGTCTAATAATTTTCTGAAAACATGCTCTACCAAACGGGTTGTTTGTCACTTTATGGTAAAAGTAGTGAAGCTAAACTAAAGTAATTAAAATGTACTATTTGCTATGGATAAATAGGGCTTCTGCTAATTCAGTGTTGTTAATATAATACATATAATGTTATTTCATTATATTTATGTATTGTATTAGTATGATTTTATTCCTATCTAAAAAAACATGCTCAACCAAATGGTTGAATTGTCATTTAGTGGTAAAGGCAGTCGTGCTGAAATAATAAATGGACCATTTTGATGATCTGAGTGATGAAGAAGATGACCAAACAGATGATGCTGATCAACTCTCACAAGCAGAAGAGACTGGGGAACATTATGGGAGACAATCTTTCTGACATTCTGGTACAAGACCCCAGTCCCAGCCAAGTCGAGGCGATGGTACTTTCCCCTGTTTGGATACATCCTTGACCTGTGCATCTCAAATTCCTGGCTGGTCTACAAGTGGAATTGTGTTCTACTGAACGGGAAACCAATGTCTCTCAAAAGGTTCTGGCTGGCAATTGTCCACAGTTTGAAGCAAGTCAACAAGCCAGCATTCATAGTTGGTTAGCCATCATCTTCCTCTCCACCATAGGTGCCTTTTCAGAAGAAACGCTACACATGACCATCACAACCACAACCAGATGTGCACTATGATGACAACTGTGGACATTGTACCATACCAGTAACCTGAAAGCTGATTGTATGACATTCTGTATAGTAGTGTGTATATCTATCTGCCTCTTATACGTCATCATGATTTGTGTGCATGGGGTTCTCATCTTAAACAAGCTTAGTGCTTAATGAGAGTTCCAGTTTAGTAGACCTTGTATTGTGAATTTGTACTTCCATGTACTGTTATGTACTGTCATGTACTATTCTCATGTCTTACTAAATAAACTACATCAATCAATCAATCAATCAATTGACCACTTTGCTGTGACAAGCAGGGACAACGCATACTCTGTCCAAAGGGTGTGTCCAGATGAAGGTGCCAGAAATGCATGGTTTTCCTGTTTGAATCCAAAATGGAAATGCACACCTGGCCAGAGTACAAACTAATTGGGCTCTGAGCTGGGTGTGACTGCAGGTGCCCAATTAGCTCTATGCACAGCACAGCAGCCATATTGGAAAAACTTTGGGCCCCTTCCAAAGATACTAATGAAGGCTCTGTTCAATTCTGCTCAAACACAGTCAGGGTGCTGATATTGTGCATGTTGGCTCACTGGAAACACTCTGTTACACCGGTGGGTCTCAGAGTGTGGTCCTGGGACCCTCATGGTTTATTGAGAGGGTTCCAAATGGCCCGTTACAGGTGTGTAACACTGAGAGTGTACAAATAAGGGTACATTTATTTTGGTTCCATTTGTACTCTCTCAAAGTTTTTGGGGTCCTTGAAATTAAAAAGTTTTAGAACCACTATGCTACACTAAATGGACCAGAGCCTTCATTAGCATCATTGGTAATGCCTGTGAAGGAAGTAAGGAAGAGGCCCACTTTCTTTCCAATATGTCTGCTGTGCATAGAGCCAATTAGTTTGGACTCAGGCCAGGTGTGATTGCCTAAATCAGCCACCACCCACACCACACTGGTTTATTTCTACATAGGCTTGCACTTTTGAATGTATTTTGAAACATTCGCTATGATAATGTATTTCGTTTTTGTTGATTATTTACATTTCCAACTTGTATACATAGTCATGTTCATAGACAGAGATATGTATGAATAGAAATATATATATTTCTCAGTAAATGCATATAAATCAATGTAAATGCATGAAACTTTTACTATTACCATAAAGTGACATCTCAACCGTTCGGTAGAGGCCTATATTTGGAAAACTGTTGGGTCTGTTTTTTTTTTATTTTATTTTATTGTTGTTACTATTGCCCCAAATAAATAAAAAATGCAAAGAAATAATTTTTCCAATGCTTTTTTCTTGGTGTGACCTTTAAAGGGTTCATGATAGAAATCAACCCACACCCCTGACCACCTCCAACTTCTGGACCGTCACCTCTGGCAGGCTGAGGTGGCGCCTGAGACTCTAGCTTGATGACTACGGGGCTGTTAGTCACCGCCTCGTCCCCAGCCTCATCAGCGGCCTCTTCAGGTCCCCCCTCCTCAGCCTGTGCTTCTGTGGGCGAACCTGCTGTGCCAAGAAATTCCGGAGAAGGGAAGTCCAAAACATGGCCCTGTGGTTTCGCTGTCGCTGAAAGGTTTTCACAGAATGTCAATTTAATTGTATAATTGCGTTAAGATGTGTTCTGCACTCCTGCTCACTTTTATATATTTCACATTCATACTTAAAGTGGAAACATCAAAGCAATCATATGATTTACCAAGTGAGTCCATGTTATGGACAAGCTTTTATCATGTATATGCGTACAGAACTGAATTCAGAATATAGGTAGATTATAGGCCTATTTAGAGTAAGTCTATATGACCTATAGTCCAGTTTAATAACTCTTACCAGGCGCTTCACTTGTCATTGGAACCATGTCTCCGCCTATGACTTCAGCTGTTTCCACAGTTGGCATAGAACCGGTGATAACTTCCTCTTCCTCCTCCTGTGCCATTACACCAGCTTTAAAATGATAATAATCCAAATTACAGTTGATAGACATTAAGAAGTGTTGAATGTACGTAACACCAGCCACAATTAATAGACAGTGTTGACAGGTGTTGTATAACAAAGCTAGGTGGGAAGGCAATGTGACCCATTGGACAGAGAGATGATTTGATCCACACATTTGCAAATACATGTCCATCTGTGGCCATTTGTCTCAGTTTTCGTCTCATGAATATAGTGAACTAATGCCCGTTCAATTACTCTAAAGTTGCTCTGGATAACACTCAGCCTATAAAACGTGGTATCTATTTTTTTTCTTCAATTTTTTCACAAATTCGAGAAACTCATTCCAGATTTATTCCAGTTTTGAAACATAATCAGTTGTTACTGAACCTGATTACTGTATGTAACTTGATACAATAAAAAAAATCTAATAATGGTCTCTCCAATGAATCATCACCTTACCGTGGTGGAGAGGTTTGTGTGCCCCAATGAACCTGGGAGCTGTGTTGTCGGGAGCCTAGTGCTCCTGGTAGGGTCTCCCATGGCAAAGTGGTCTCGGGGGAGGGGCCAGACTAAGAATGGTTCACCAAACACTTCATGGACAATTCAAGACGAAGTGATGCGACCCGGCCCGGAGGAAGCCCGGGGCCCTCCTCTGGAGCCAGGCCCGGAGGAAGGGCTCGTCAGCGAGCGCCTGGTGGCCGGGCTAACCACGGAGCCCGGCCGGGCACAGCCCGAAGAAGGAACGTGGGCAGATCTTCGCCGCCACGTGGGCCCACCACCCGCGATCGGAACCAGTGGGGTCGGGTGCACTGTCAGATGGGTGGCAGTGACAGCAGAGGTTCCAGACGGACCAATCAGGGGCAGCAGAGGCTGACTTTTGGGACGTGGAACGTAACTACGCTGGTGGGGAAGGAGCCTGAGCTGGTGCGGGAGGCAGAGCGCTACCGGTTAGACCTGGTGGGGCTTGCCTCCACACATAGCAAGGACTCTGGAACCAAACTCCTGGACAAGGGGTGGACCTTGTTTTATTCTGGAGTTGCTCAGGGTGTGAGGTCTCAGGCGGGTGTGGGGATACTCACAAGCCCCCGGTTGAGTGCCATCACGTTGGGGTTCACCCCGGTGGACAAGAGAGTCGCCTCCCTCCGCCTAAGGGTTGATGGGGGGAAAACTCTGACTGTTGTCTGTGCGTACGCGCCAAACAAGAGTTCAGAGTATTCGGCCTTTTTGGATACCCTGCATGGGGTCCTGCATGGGGCTCCGGTGGGGGATTCCATAGTCTTGCTGGGGGACTTCAACGCACACGTGGGCAATGACGGGGATACTTGGACTGGCGTGATTGGGAGGAACGGTCTCCCTGATCTGAACCTGAGTGGTGGCTTGTTATTGGATTTCTGTGCTAGTCATGGACTGACAATAACAAACACCATGTTCAAACATAAGGATGCTCATAAGTGTACTTGGTACCAGAGTACCCTAGGCCAAAGATCAATGATCGATTTTGTAATCGTATCAGCTGATCTGAGGCCGCATGTTCTGGACACTCGGGTGAAGAGAGGGGCGGAACTGTCAACTGATCACCATTTGGTGGTGAGTTGGTTCAGATGGCGGGGGAAGCCTCTGGACAGACCTGGCAAACCCAAGCGTGTAGTGCGGGTGAACTGGGAACGTTTGGAGGAGACCTCTGTTCGGAAGGAATTTAACTCCCACCTCCGGCGGGACTTCTCTGGCATCCCTGTGGAGGTTGGGGGCATTGAACAGGAATGGGCAATGTTCAAAGCCTCTATTGCTAAAGCTGCGGCTGTGAGCTGTGGTCAGAAGGTCTTAGGTGCCTCAAGGGGCGGTAACCCTCGAACACCCTGGTGGACAGCGGTGGTCAGGGAAGCCGTCCGACTGAAGAAGGAGGCCTATCGGGGTATGATATCCCAGGGGACTCCAGAGGCAGTTGCAAGGTACCGACAGGCCCGAAGGGCGGCAGCCACAGCTGTGACGGAGGCTAAGCAGCGGGTGTGGGAGGAGTTCGGGGAATCCATGGAGAAGGACTTTCGGGCGGCACCAAAGTTGTTCTGGACGACCATACGGCACCTCAGGAGGGGAAAGCGGGGAACCATCCAAGCTGTATACAGCAAGGATGGGGCTCTGCTGACTTCAAGTGAGGAAGTCGTAGGGAGGTGGAAGGAACACTTTGAGGAACTCCTAAACCCAATGACATCAGACCCACCCTCCCTGACAGGAGCAGAGCCTGAGGATGATGGGGGATCGGCGTCAATCTCCCGGAAGGAAGTCACTGAGGTAGTTAAACAACTCCACAGTGGCAAAGCTCCGGGGGTTGATGAGATTCGTCCAGAAATGCTGAAGGCTCTGGGTGTTGAGGGGCTGTCTTGGTTGATACGTCTTTGCAACATCGCGTGGAAGTCTGGGACAGTACCGAGGGAGTGGCAGACTGGGGTGGTGGTCCCACTTTTCAAAAAGGGGGACCAGAGGTTGTGTGCCAATTACAGAGGTATCACATTACTCAGCCTCCCTGGGAAAGTTTATGCCAAGGTACTGGAAAGGAGGGTCCGGCCGATAGTCGAACCTCAGATTCAAGAGGAGCAATGTGGTTTCCGTCCTGGTCGTGGAACAACTGACCAACTCTTTACTCTGGCAGGGATCCTGGAGAGGGCCTGGGAGTATGCATATCCGGTCTACATGTGTTTTGTGGATTTGGAGAAGGCATATGACCGGGTCCCCCGGGAGTTTCTGTGGGAGGTGCTGCGGGAATATGGGGTGAGGGGGACCTTGTTGAGGGCCATCCAATCTCTGTACGCCCAAAGCGAGAGCTGTGTCCGTGTGCTCGGCAGTAAGTCGGATTATTTTCCAGTGGGGGTTGGTCTCAGACAGGGCTGCGCCTTGTCACCTATCCTGTTTGTGATTTTCATGGACAGGATCTCGAGGCGAAGTCGTGGCGGAGAGGGTATACGGTTCGGTGAGCTAAGGGTTGCGTCACTGCTTTTTGCGGATGATGTGGTCCTGATGGCACCATCGGTCCGGGACCTTCAGCTCTCACTGGATCGGTTCGCAGTCGAGTGTGCGTCGGCTGGGATGAAAATCAGCATCTCCAAATCTGAGGCCATGGTTCTCAGCAGGAAACCGGTGGATTGTGCAGTCCGGGTAGGGAATGAGGCTTTGCCCCAGGTGAAGGAGTTTAAGTATCTCGGGGTCTTGTTCACGAGTGAGGGGAGGACGGAGCAGGAGATCAGCCGGAGAATCGGAGCAGCAGGAGCGGTATTGCAGTCGCTGTACCGCACTGTGGTGACGAAAAGAGAGCTGAGCCAGAAGGCAAAGCTCTCGGTCTTCCGAGCAATCTTCGTTCCTACTCTCACCTATGGTCATGAAGTGTGGGTCATGACCGAAAGAATAAGGTCGCGGGTACAAGCGGCCGAAATGAGTTTTCTCAGACGGGTGGCTGGCATCTCCCTTAGAGATAGGGTGAGAAGTTCGGTCACCCGGGAGAGACTCGGAGTAGAGTCGCTGCTCCTTCGCTTGGAAAGGAGCCAGCTTAGGTGGTTCGGGCATCTAGTACGGATGCCTCCCGAGCGTCTCCCTAGGGAGGTCCTCGCTGCACGTCCCACTGGGAGGAGACCCCGGGGCAGACCAAGGACCAGATGGGCGGATTACATCTCCACACTGGCCTGGGAACGCCTCGGGATCCCCCAGGAGGAAGTTGCTAATGTTGCTCAGGAGAGGAAGGTCTGGAGCTCTCTGCTGGAACTGTTGCCCCCGCGACCCGACTCCGGATAAGCGGTTGAAGATGGATGGATGGATAATAATGGTCTAATAATTTTCTGAAAACATGCTCTACCAAACGGGTTGTTTGTCACTTTATGGTAAAAGTAGTGAAGCTAAACTAAAGTAATTAAAATGTACTATTTGCTATGGATAAATAGGGCTTCTGCTAATTCAGTGTTGTTAATATAATACATATAATGTTATTTCATTATATTTATGTATTGTATTAGTATGATTTTATTCCTATCTAAAAAAACATGCTCAACCAAATGGTTGAATTGTCATTTAGTGGTAAAGGCAGTCGTGCTGAAATAATAAATGGACCATTTTGATGATCTGAGTGATGAAGAAGATGACCAAACAGATGATGCTGATCAACTCTCACAAGCAGAAGAGACTGGGGAACATTATGGGAGACAATCTTTCTGACATTCTGGTACAAGACCCCAGTCCCAGCCAAGTCGAGGCGATGGTACTTTCCCCTGTTTGGATACATCCTTGACCTGTGCATCTCAAATTCCTGGCTGGTCTACAAGTGGAATTGTGTTCTACTGAACGGGAAACCAATGTCTCTCAAAAGGTTCTGGCTGGCAATTGTCCACAGTTTGAAGCAAGTCAACAAGCCAGCATTCATAGTTGGTTAGCCATCATCTTCCTCTCCACCATAGGTGCCTTTTCAGAAGAAACGCTACACATGACCATCACAACCACAACCAGATGTGCACTATGATGACAACTGTGGACATTGTACCATACCAGTAACCTGAAAGCTGATTGTATGACATTCTGTATAGTAGTGTGTATATCTATCTGCCTCTTATACGTCATCATGATTTGTGTGCATGGGGTTCTCATCTTAAACAAGCTTAGTGCTTAATGAGAGTTCCAGTTTAGTAGACCTTGTATTGTGAATTTGTACTTCCATGTACTGTTATGTACTGTCATGTACTATTCTCATGTCTTACTAAATAAACTACATCAATCAATCAATCAATCAATTGACCACTTTGCTGTGACAAGCAGGGACAACGCATACTCTGTCCAAAGGGTGTGTCCAGATGAAGGTGCCAGAAATGCATGGTTTTCCTGTTTGAATCCAAAATGGAAATGCACACCTGGCCAGAGTACAAACTAATTGGGCTCTGAGCTGGGTGTGACTGCAGGTGCCCAATTAGCTCTATGCACAGCACAGCAGCCATATTGGAAAAACTTTGGGCCCCTTCCAAAGATACTAATGAAGGCTCTGTTCAATTCTGCTCAAACACAGTCAGGGTGCTGATATTGTGCATGTTGGCTCACTGGAAACACTCTGTTACACCGGTGGGTCTCAGAGTGTGGTCCTGGGACCCTCATGGTTTATTGAGAGGGTTCCAAATGGCCCGTTACAGGTGTGTAACACTGAGAGTGTACAAATAAGGGTACATTTATTTTGGTTCCATTTGTACTCTCTCAAAGTTTTTGGGGTCCTTGAAATTAAAAAGTTTTAGAACCACTATGCTACACTAAATGGACCAGAGCCTTCATTAGCATCATTGGTAATGCCTGTGAAGGAAGTAAGGAAGAGGCCCACTTTCTTTCCAATATGTCTGCTGTGCATAGAGCCAATTAGTTTGGACTCAGGCCAGGTGTGATTGCCTAAATCAGCCACCACCCACACCACACTGGTTTATTTCTACATAGGCTTGCACTTTTGAATGTATTTTGAAACATTCGCTATGATAATGTATTTCGTTTTTGTTGATTATTTACATTTCCAACTTGTATACATAGTCATGTTCATAGACAGAGATATGTATGAATAGAAATATATATATTTCTCAGTAAATGCATATAAATCAATGTAAATGCATGAAACTTTTACTATTACCATAAAGTGACATCTCAACCGTTCGGTAGAGGCCTATATTTGGAAAACTGTTGGGTCTGTTTTTTTTTTATTTTATTTTATTGTTGTTACTATTGCCCCAAATAAATAAAAAATGCAAAGAAATAATTTTTCCAATGCTTTTTTCTTGGTGTGACCTTTAAAGGGTTCATGATAGAAATCAACCCACACCCCTGACCACCTCCAACTTCTGGACCGTCACCTCTGGCAGGCTGAGGTGGCGCCTGAGACTCTAGCTTGATGACTACGGGGCTGTTAGTCACCGCCTCGTCCCCAGCCTCATCAGCGGCCTCTTCAGGTCCCCCCTCCTCAGCCTGTGCTTCTGTGGGCGAACCTGCTGTGCCAAGAAATTCCGGAGAAGGGAAGTCCAAAACATGGCCCTGTGGTTTCGCTGTCGCTGAAAGGTTTTCACAGAATGTCAATTTAATTGTATAATTGCGTTAAGATGTGTTCTGCACTCCTGCTCACTTTTATATATTTCACATTCATACTTAAAGTGGAAACATCAAAGCAATCATATGATTTACCAAGTGAGTCCATGTTATGGACAAGCTTTTATCATGTATATGCGTACAGAACTGAATTCAGAATATAGGTAGATTATAGGCCTATTTAGAGTAAGTCTATATGACCTATAGTCCAGTTTAATAACTCTTACCAGGCGCTTCACTTGTCATTGGAACCATGTCTCCGCCTATGACTTCAGCTGTTTCCACAGTTGGCATAGAACCGGTGATAACTTCCTCTTCCTCCTCCTGTGCCATTACACCAGCTTTAAAATGATAATAATCCAAATTACAGTTGATAGACATTAAGAAGTGTTGAATGTACGTAACACCAGCCACAATTAATAGACAGTGTTGACAGGTGTTGTATAACAAAGCTAGGTGGGAAGGCAATGTGACCCATTGGACAGAGAGATGATTTGATCCACACATTTGCAAATACATGTCCATCTGTGGCCATTTGTCTCAGTTTTCGTCTCATGAATATAGTGAACTAATGCCCGTTCAATTACTCTAAAGTTGCTCTGGATAACACTCAGCCTATAAAACGTGGTATCTATTTTTTTTCTTCAATTTTTTCACAAATTCGAGAAACTCATTCCAGATTTATTCCAGTTTTGAAACATAATCAGTTGTTACTGAACCTGATTACTGTATGTAACTTGATACAATAAAAAAAATCTAATAATGGTCTAATAATTTTCTGAAAACATGCTCTACCAAACGGGTTGTTTGTCACTTTATGGTAAAAGTAGTGAAGCTAAACTAAAGTAATTAAAATGTACTATTTGCTATGGATAAATAGGGCTTCTGCTAATTCAGTGTTGTTAATATAATACATATAATGTTATTTCATTATATTTATGTATTGTATTAGTATGATTTTATTCCTATCTAAAAAAACATGCTCAACCAAATGGTTGAATTGTCATTTAGTGGTAAAGGCAGTCGTGCTGAAATAATAAATGGACCATTTTGATGATCTGAGTGATGAAGAAGATGACCAAACAGATGATGCTGATCAACTCTCACAAGCAGAAGAGACTGGGGAACATTATGGGAGACAATCTTTCTGACATTCTGGTACAAGACCCCAGTCCCAGCCAAGTCGAGGCGATGGTACTTTCCCCTGTTTGGATACATCCTTGACCTGTGCATCTCAAATTCCTGGCTGGTCTACAAGTGGAATTGTGTTCTACTGAACGGGAAACCAATGTCTCTCAAAAGGTTCTGGCTGGCAATTGTCCACAGTTTGAAGCAAGTCAACAAGCCAGCATTCATAGTTGGTTAGCCATCATCTTCCTCTCCACCATAGGTGCCTTTTCAGAAGAAACGCTACACATGACCATCACAACCACAACCAGATGTGCACTATGATGACAACTGTGGACATTGTACCATACCAGTAACCTGAAAGCTGATTGTATGACATTCTGTATAGTAGTGTGTATATCTATCTGCCTCTTATACGTCATCATGATTTGTGTGCATGGGGTTCTCATCTTAAACAAGCTTAGTGCTTAATGAGAGTTCCAGTTTAGTAGACCTTGTATTGTGAATTTGTACTTCCATGTACTGTTATGTACTGTCATGTACTATTCTCATGTCTTACTAAATAAACTACATCAATCAATCAATCAATCAATTGACCACTTTGCTGTGACAAGCAGGGACAACGCATACTCTGTCCAAAGGGTGTGTCCAGATGAAGGTGCCAGAAATGCATGGTTTTCCTGTTTGAATCCAAAATGGAAATGCACACCTGGCCAGAGTACAAACTAATTGGGCTCTGAGCTGGGTGTGACTGCAGGTGCCCAATTAGCTCTATGCACAGCACAGCAGCCATATTGGAAAAACTTTGGGCCCCTTCCAAAGATACTAATGAAGGCTCTGTTCAATTCTGCTCAAACACAGTCAGGGTGCTGATATTGTGCATGTTGGCTCACTGGAAACACTCTGTTACACCGGTGGGTCTCAGAGTGTGGTCCTGGGACCCTCATGGTTTATTGAGAGGGTTCCAAATGGCCCGTTACAGGTGTGTAACACTGAGAGTGTACAAATAAGGGTACATTTATTTTGGTTCCATTTGTACTCTCTCAAAGTTTTTGGGGTCCTTGAAATTAAAAAGTTTTAGAACCACTATGCTACACTAAATGGACCAGAGCCTTCATTAGCATCATTGGTAATGCCTGTGAAGGAAGTAAGGAAGAGGCCCACTTTCTTTCCAATATGTCTGCTGTGCATAGAGCCAATTAGTTTGGACTCAGGCCAGGTGTGATTGCCTAAATCAGCCACCACCCACACCACACTGGTTTATTTCTACATAGGCTTGCACTTTTGAATGTATTTTGAAACATTCGCTATGATAATGTATTTCGTTTTTGTTGATTATTTACATTTCCAACTTGTATACATAGTCATGTTCATAGACAGAGATATGTATGAATAGAAATATATATATTTCTCAGTAAATGCATATAAATCAATGTAAATGCATGAAACTTTTACTATTACCATAAAGTGACATCTCAACCGTTCGGTAGAGGCCTATATTTGGAAAACTGTTGGGTCTGTTTGTTTTTTTTTAAATTTTATTGTTGTTACTATTGCCCCAAATAAATAAAAAATGCAAAGAAATAATTTTTCCAATGCTTTTTTCTTGGTGTGACCTTTAAAGGGTTCATGATAGAAATCAACCCACACCCCTTTTCATAAGGCCTTTTCTAATCCCTGGGGGTTGTGATGCCATGGATGGGATCCAGCACAAGATGTTTTGCACTGGCGTGGTGCAGAGTGCAGACGTCTCTCCCACTAGGGCCTGGCCTTAAATCAATTAGGTCCAGGCACTGAAGACCTGTGTGTAATTAATAACTCAATGAAGGAATAAACAGCAAATAAACCCTCTCTGCAGTACAAGTCCTGGTCTCACGCACCAAAAACTTTGACCTCAGCCACTGTCCCGGTGGGACTGTATGCTATAAGCTCTTAAAGGAGGACATACTGGCCCTCATTTATCAACGCGGTGAAGACCAAATAATGGCCGTACGGCGAGATCACCGCAACTTTCGGAATGTATCAATATATACTGACTTTTACTTCAGCGTACGGCCCTCTCAGATCTCATGTCAGGTCGGAGGGATATGTATCCACTCCAAAATGTATCTAACACACTAATAAATAATCCCTGTGAAAATATAACATTTTATAAACTAATTTAAACAAACTGCTTTAACAGTCATTCAGATAAGATTGCAGATCTGGCTGCATGGCTATCTGAAAATAGCAGATCTACGAGCATTTTCGGGAGTCGGGACGGGCGCGTAGGCTAGTAGTGCGTAAGCTAGTAGCGTGTATGTAGGCTAGTAGCCTACATTCATGTAGGCTACTAGCCTACTTGAAAAAGATTGTACCGTTACAGGATACACAAAAGGAACTCTTCTCCATGCTATTTTTTGGTCGTATTCCGGTTCTTCATATCGTAAAATCGGGGCATTTCGAGAATATTTAAGGACGTGTTATTTAAATGACGCTCGGTTTCAGCCGTCATATTTATCAAAGCTCCGACCAAATGTACGCTAGGCTTGATAAATGTCACTTGGACGTTGGTCTACGGGCAAATTTAAGGCAAAAAATACATCGGTTTTTACACTCCATTGATAAATGAGGGCCACTGTGAGGTATGCAACAGTTTTACAGTTATGTCATTTTTGCAATTAGTTCTTAGAGTTTGTTTTCATGATCTGATGTGGAATACCACTATGTCTTAAGCTCAATAAGAAATATTTATTTGAAATTCCTTGTAGGCATTCATTGTTATTTTATTTTAAAATGTGAGGTGTAATAGTTCACAATTATAATGGTGGATTGTCCCCCAATGTCTGATATCTATCTGGCTCTCAGCTTATACAAAAGATGCTGCGGTTTCAGTGGCATGATGGCGTCATAGTAGGTTAGGCACTGGGGGACACAAAGTGGGTGACGTGGGTGACGTGGGATTTCTGAATATCAGAAATGAATTCTAAATGTCAGAATTAGTTAGATTAGACTTATTGCACCTGTTTTTACTCCAAACAATGGCCAGGTTATGGCCAAGGTCTTCGGAATAGCAAAATGATCTTGACCATGACCTTTCTAGGTCAAAATCACCCAAAACGGTCATGACGATATCAGAAATAAATTCCACACACCCCAATTAGTCGGAATGGAGGTATTACATGTGTTTATACACTCAAAAACAAAAAAGTTGGATTTTCATCATAGCCGATGGCGGCCATATTTGATTTGGCCATTGCGCCATTCGTGGCACTATGGCGGACAAGCACCTCTGTGATTATTCATGTCTAGGGACCCACTGACTCAATTCAAGTGAGAAATTCCCCCAACACCAAATTGCGAACAGGTCTACAGGCCAGGTACTGGATTATTACGAAATAGATGCAATTAATTGTTATACCATTCTAAAACACTAAAATACCGTGGAACCTAGTAATTGAATTGGTCCGATCAGGCCGATAGCAATCACCGATCCAATCATGTGGGAGGGCATTTCTATTTATTATTATTATTATTATTTATTATTATTTTTGTATTTATGCATGTAGAATGCCTTTTTACCATTTACCAATTAATAGAATGGGAAATAATAAAGTTGTCCTTTTGAGAACAACTTAGAACTCCTTCTAAGTTCTACTGTAGAACTTAGAAGTCACTGTTAGGTTTAACATGGGGGAGAGGGTCTCTCTACACTACAGGGAATTACTTGATATCCAGGCTGCAGAAACATTCAGTTGGATATTAACACACAGACACAAGAATCACAACTGCCATTAATTAGTGCTGTTGATTCTCTCTCTCTCTCTCTCTCTCTCTCTCTCTCTCTCTCTCTCTCTCTCTCTCTCTCTCTCTCTCTCTCTGTACTGTGCCTTGTATTCCGCGGACGGATTTGAAATCTACGGACGGCATTGAAATCTGCGGTAATTTCCGTGATCGCGGAATCGCGTTTTCCTGGGGGGACTAGTGTAGACTTGCCTCCGGTTGATCAGATGTCATCAGTTACACACCTGCTTGCATAGCTGATGGTAGTAAGGGGATGGAGGGGTATAGGGGGCAGAAGTGATGGGTGTGGGGTGCTCCCCCCCTGGCTCCAGTGAGCTTGTAGATTAGCTATTTCTGATTGTTTACAGTGTGTGTGTGTGTGTGTGTGTGTGTGTGTGTGTGTGTGTGTGTGTGTGTGTGTGTGTGTGTGTGTGTGTGAGAGAGGGGAGTGTGGGGGTGGGGGGAGTTGTGTGGGGTTATGTTGACCAATACACACCATTAGTGTTAAATCGGAGCTTGAAATTTACACAATTACTGCAGGCAACATTTCACCCATTTACACACACATTCATACACCTATGGCGGAGGAAACCATGCAAGGCACCTGCTCATCGGGAGCAATTAGGAGTTCAGCGTCTTGCTCAAGGACACATCGACACTAATTCTGGGGGATTTTTAAACAGGCTCTGTGTATTTTGGTCGGCTGCACTCGGTTCCATTCGGTTTTTCACTCCGGAGAAACACCCAGACAGGCCTGTAGGCCAGACTCACTCCTGAAATCAAATACAAATTAGATTTCCGGAGGGAGGGGGGTTTACCAGGCTAGGCCACTCTACCCCTGAGCCACTGCCGCCTCCTGAACTCACACTTTCCAAAGACTGTCAAAGACTGTCAAACAAAAATCTGCAAGTAACAAGTAACTAAAGCTGTCATATGCTGTCATTGTAGTGGAGTAGAAGTAACAAAAATGGAAAGTGAAGTAAAAGTACCTCAAAATTGTACCGTGCATTGTAAGCACTTGAGTAAATGTACTTATCAAGTTGCATGGATGGCTTTCTAAAATAAAATAAAAAAGTATGAATAAGAATATGCAACCCAATTTAACAAAATATATGTAGTGGTGGTCCCTACTTCGTCTCTCTCTCATCTAAGGGGTCCTTGGCCTGAAAAACTTTGAAACCCCTGTGTTAAAAGTATATGGAGATACAGTAATACAGTAGGATACAGCAACGATATGGAGAAAGGTTCCTTCCTACCTGTGGTCTGTGAGGTGGTCAGGATGAGGTTGGCCTCTCCGTCGGTGGGGAGCTCATACACGTTGACGTTGTACCTGCGTCCTGGCAGCAGGTCAGTGATACTGACAGACGTGGTGGAGCGAGGCAGGTCTGTGAGATCAGAGGGCGGTGTGCAGGTTAATACGCCTGTTTACTGCTACCAACCGGTAGCAGTAAACAGGCGTATTAACGCCAGACAGCGTAAGTGCTTGAATTTATTTACATTTCTTTTATAAAGTTTTTTTTTTCTTACGGAAATTGGTTTTATTTATTTAACCAGACTATCACTAATGTGATCTGTCATGTATGAGGACCACAATGGAAATAAGTCCTGGACTTTATTGTGTATCATTCTCGAAATGTTCTAACCTGTTTGTTATTGCTTTTCAAATAGACTAAACTAAAACTTCTAAATCGGTTTTCTGTGTAGTGCATCTCACCCAGCACTCTGGGCGTAGCCCCGTCTTCGCTGAGCTCGTACTTCACCCTGAAGCCAGAAAGGGTGATGGAGGCCGGCACCCAGGAGATGACAAAGCTGTTGGAGGTGATTTCTGTCACTGACTCAGAGATGTCCACTTGTGGAGGAGGTTGGTTGATCTCTGATGTCGCCACTGGACAGATGAGGTGAGGGTGGTGGAGAGGGGGAGATTGTTTCAGGTCGGTCCCTTACAGAGTGTGTGTGTGTGTGTGCGTGTGTGATCTACAAGCTCATAACGCATCACATTGTACTGTAGGTTGTTGGTTACTGTAGGTTTTGTATTAACTAGTCCATACCCAGTGAAGTGCACAGGCAAAAGTATTTGCAAACTTGGGGTTATACAGACAGTAGCCTATATGCATGGGACAGGGGTTATGAGTTGGTGTCACATTAGCTCTGTGTAGAATTACTGTTCTACCTTAGGAGCGTAAATGAAAGTCCTTTAAGTTTAAGCACGTTGTCTGTGTGTGTGTGTGTGTGTGTGTGTGTGATCGTGCCAGGCGGCAACTCTGTAACAGTGGGTGTATGGATTCGACGCATGCGCAGTTTGATCATTCGTCATATAGCTCGTGGAGCCATCCCACAGCTGGGCAGACGTTGGGTAAAGCGAAAAACGGGCTTTGCTGTTCCGTGCACATGGTAATGGTCAATGGCTGTGTGCAAAATAAATGCAGATCAATTGCTCCAGCTACTGAGGAGAACCGGGCAGAAGAGATTTTGGCCTCACCACCTCGCCACCCTTACAGAGCTTTGTAGAATTATAGAAGGATAATCAAATCTGCAAAGTAACAAGTAACTAAAGCTGTCATATGCTGTAATTGTAGTGGAGTAGAAGTAACAAAAATGGAAAATAAAGTAAAAGTACCTCAAAATGTTACTGTGCATTGTAAGCACTTGCATAGTACTTGAGTAAAGTTACTTAGTTACTTTGCAACACCACTTATTAGCCAAGGACTGACAGGCTAGCTATCAGTACAGGTGTACTGATTGCTAGAGTATAGGGACATGGGTTGATATTAATGGTAATAACTAAAAATGTATTCACCTGTTTCCTAGGCTGTGTGTTTTCCACTTCCTGTCGATTTGATCCAATGAAATCCAATGAAACTGGTCAGATGACCAATGATATCCAATGAAATCGACAGGAAGTGGAAAACACACAGCCTAGGAAACGGGTGAATACATCTCACAACTTAGTTCTTTGGATTAAATCAGAGAGCAGACCCGTTCAATCTTGGTGATGTAAAATAAATATCTCTAGTGTAAAAAATGAGCTATGTTGTATCATTAGCTCTTACGTTTTTGTTGAGAGAAAAATACTTGAATGAGAGTTTTTGCATTTCCCCATAAGTCAATGGCGAAAGTTAATGCACTAAATAAATTAATATCAATTAAACTATTGCTGTATATTTCCATATGGTTGCTTCACAGGTAGCCTACAGACAGGGGAGCGTATTCAAAGAGGTGGCTGTTGGCCCTGAGTGGGGGTTACAATCAGCAGTGCCTTTTGTTCTACCTGAGAGACAGGAGGTCTGTCTCCATCCCTTTTCCTGCTTCATACAGGTGCAAATTGAATCAGGGAACTCAGAGGGGGATCTATTGTTTGTCTGGGTGGGTCTCACTTTTGGAGGCTGACCCCCACCCCCTTATTCAAAATGTGACCACTGCTATATATACCATACTAAAATGTAAGCTTGTGTGTGTGCCACTCCAGGCCGTTGGGCTGTGGAGATGGTTGGCTGTTCTGTACTGTCTGTACTGTCTGAATAAACTGGAAGCAACGAAACCTCACTAACTAGTGATGACTCCTTCATTCTACAACCATTCATTCTCATCTCTGGGACAACAAACTTAACTGCAATATGGCGTTGTTGGCAACTACAAAAGGAATAGAAACCTTTAAGTCTGTGGTTCTCAGATACCACATTATGGCGTCGAAGTCGGCAGTCGTGTTGGTTTGGTTTTTTGGAGGCGCAAGTCTCCAGGGATACTGAGCCAGGCGTCGAAAGAACGTGCGGCGGGACATCGGGACGACGTGACGACAACTTTTCGAGAATCTACAAGGAGAGGACTTCATGACCAGGTCTAGGACGGCTGTACGACTCATCTGGCTGCCCAAACTTATCTTCTGCGATCGCTAAAGGAGCGCGCTGCGGTGCAGACGGCAGAGCGGAGAAATTGGTGTGTCGAATTTCTTCGGGGCGGGTATGTTGTGGGGAGAGGACAGCGGGTGCCGGCAGAGCGGAGGACTTGCGATGAAGGGGTTCTTCGTGAAGAGTGTGGTAACACATCTTCAGCGATCGCAAGTGGAGCGCTCTGTTGTAAACATGCAGCTATCTGTTGACAATCTGGGTACGGCGTTGGAGCACGGCCGGGGTGAGAAGATGACATTGGGGGGACTGCGGGAGTGACATTATCGAGCGGAACGCTGCGCATATGGGACCTGGGGTTACATTTTTGTGATATGGGTGATTTAAACTATGGGGCTATGGCTGCCATGGAGGAGTGATGTGAGGATTTTTTTTCTCTCTCTGGTCTCTGGGGTTAAATGTGGATTTTTTTATTTTTCGTTGTGCTGAGAAGACCGGGCGAATCCCGTGACGAGGTACATGGAGCCGGGCCATTCCCGTGGATGTGTTTGAGGGCGAATCCCTTATGTTTTATGTATAACATTTTTCCCAGAGTTTAAAGGCTAACAGAGGGATCCTGCACGCTGATTGGTTGGAGTTGATATAATTGTAAAATGTTGACACCTCTGGAAATGTTCCAAAATGTACTAACTTAGGAGCAAAAAGCAGGAGCAAAAAGAGCTTACTTTACTGGGTTTTGGGACCTTTCCTCGGGGTGTTTGAGTTTTCTGTCTATTTGCTGTAATTCACCGTGTCGCTGTACTGTGTAATCTTGGTTTTTGTATGTGCATTGTTCTGTGTGATGTTGTTTGCTGTTTTGGTCTTCCTGAATGTTTTATTTTTTTCCTGGTTGGTGTTCCGGTCGCTTTTCATGGGGGGCGGATTCTTTGTGGTTCTTTTGAAATATACGTGTTTGTGGAAGACGTTTGAAGTCTCCCATGGGGGGTCTGCTGTATATTTCCATATGGTTGCTTCACAGGTAGCCTACAGACAGGGGAGCGTATTCAAAGAGGTGGCTGTTGGCCCTGAGTGGGGGTTACAATCAGCAGTGCCTTTTGTTCTACCTGAGAGACAGGAGGTCTGTCTCCATCCCTTTTCCTGCTTCATACAGGTGCAAATTGAATCAGGGAACTCAGAGGGGGATCTATTGTTTGTCTGGGTGGGTCTCACTTTTGGAGGCTGACCCCCACCCCCTTATTCAAAATGTGACCACTGCTATATATACCATACTAAAATGTAAGCTTGTGTGTGTGCCACTCCAGGCCGTTGGGCTGTGGAGATGGTTGGCTGTTCTGTACTGTCTGTACTGTCTGAATAAACTGGAAGCAACGAAACCTCACTAACTAGTGATGACTCCTTCATTCTACAACCATTCATTCTCATCTCTGGGACAACAAACTTAACTGCAATATGGCGTTGTTGGCAACTACAAAAGGAATAGAAACCTTTAAGTCTGTGGTTCTCAGATACCACACTATACAACGTATCTCTTAGCAAAATGGATGCATCCTGTGGGAGGAGTAGCGGGACAAAATAAAGTTTATCTAGAATAAAGAAAGAATAAAGTTGGACAAGTACTATAGTCTTTAACATTTATGCATCTAAATTTGTGTGGTTGCCCTAACAGGGGCGGCCTAACAGGGGCGGCCTAACAGGGGCGGCAGGGGCGGCAGTGGCTCAGGGGTAGAGTGGCCGGGTAGAGTGAACTGGAAACAGCAAGGTTCCCAGTACGATCCCGGGCTGGGGCGTTCCCCCAGAGTTAGTGTCGAAGTGTCCTTGAGCAAGACGCTGAACCCCTAATTGCTCCCGATGGGCAGGCTGGTGCCTTGCTTGTGGATAAAAGCGCTATATAAATGCACCATTTATTTTACCATTTACAACAGCAAAGCTTGTAAAAAGAGACTACATAATATTCTTAGCTGGAAATAAATGGAACCAAATAAGTCCATTTGGTTCCATTTGGTTCCATTTGTACACTCTCAGTTACAGATATGTAGGCTATGTAAGGGTACATTTGGTTCCTTACCATCAATCATTTTGCTCTGCGTTGTGCAAATGCATTAATTACTTTATTTATTTATTGAGAACAGAATGGATTCGAATGAATGGATTATGATTTATGATCACTCATATTAACCTTTTTACCAACGTGAACACCATGCAGGTTGAAAGTACTGATCTTTCAATCATCCGTTGCAGTAGTGGTCTCCTCTCTCTCTCTCTCTCTCTCTCTCTCTCTCTCTCTCTCTCTCTCTCTCTCTCTCTCTCTCTCTTCTTTAACAGACAAATATTAATCAAATCGAATCTGGAGGCCTACCCTGTATGACAACAAGACTCTACCACCTGTTACTCCTCCATTGACATCTTCATTTCAGTCAGACAACTCTTGGATTGGATTAGAATATATATTTATTGAGCAAGCTTGAGCATGGATATAGAAAGCATAAGGAAGCATAGTTTGGCGTCAGGCCTCTGAATCCATTCATTCCCTGTAAGAATAACATTTTAATAAATGTTACATGCCAAATAGCATTTACAGGGAATTAATAAAGACGCCCACGGGGATCTAGAAACAGAGCCTACAGGTGGATGCCGGGGAGGCGGTGGGATGAGACTATTCATGGTCAGCAGCATACGTAGCAAGCAAAGGCAGCAGATGCGGCAGGATCTCAGCAACAGAGCAGCAGCAGCGTCGGCACGTCATCGCAGCAGAAGAGCGCAACCAGACTGAACAGGTAGGCAGAGCATTACTTATAACCCACCGACCAGGAGAAGAGTGCATGTAACTTAGTCACCTGATCGGTTAGCACAATCCCTTGAGTTGCCTGGCCTGAACTAGCTCCGTAAACTGCGCCTCATTAATGAGTAATGACTTGTTTCTCTCACCTTGTTTCCTTACTTCTTCTTGGAACATCTGGTTGGTGTAGTGGCTTCCACCGTTCTCCTCCACCATCTGGTTGATTTTCTCCAGTAGCTCAGTGACCTGAGAGGGATCCGTACTTTCGTTGTTGAAGACATGATATAATCCACTATATTTGCTGATTAATTCTTGTAGTTCTGGAGAATCATTCAAAAACTCTTCAATTGAACCTTCAAGCTTGTCACCATGAGTGAAGAGAATCATGGTGTATTTATCGGAACTTTGTCCAAATTCTTGCTGAATCTTTGCCACAACGTCCCTCTCCTCATATGTGTATCTCCCTAGTTTGATCACAGCCAGGAACACATGAGGACCAGGAGCAGCACACGTAATACACTTTCTAACCTCTTCAAAGGTTTTAGTATCGCTGTACCCAGTGTCAAACAAGCCTGGAGTGTCAATAACAGAAACCTTTCCACCAGCCACTACACCAGTGGCCTTATTACAGCTCAATGTCACAGAATCGGGTAAAAAATGGGATTCAAATGCTTCAGGACCCAGGATGGTGTTTCCTGTGGCACTCTTTCCTGCTCCAGTCTTCCCAACCATCACGATACGAATTTCTTCATCATTTGTTATGAGATCTGATGAAAGAAAGAAAGAAAGAATCATCATTTGTGTATTATCATGTTATAGCAACAGATGACTCGCAACACTTGTACAGTTTGGGGCCAGTTATGGAGCCATCACAAAAACGCCCACTGGTGGCCATAACCAAGTGATGTATTTTGCATAATTTCTCCTGAAGCATGACAACATAAGAGGCCGCCATGTTGTTTTCTGTCGCCCTATTACTTTGAATGGTGTGCTTGTTCTTGATGTGATTCTACCTCTATTTGATAGTCAGGGATTACAGTGATACCATGTAAAACAGAGGTTCTCAATCTATATGGGTCGGGACCCCTAATAGGGTTGCGGGAAGGTGACAGTGGGGTCCAACATTGACAACTGAAAAAGGAAAAATGTGTATCCTTCCAAGTGTGTTTAATGATATGCCCAAAAGAGGGACACCATTGTGTCAGGTTCTTGACCTCTCTCCTTCCGGCTGTTTCATCATCACCAGTGATCATAAAACCTATCTTGTTGCACTGCACAGCCTCCAACCTGCCAGAGAACAGGTGATCTCACAGTGACACGCTAAAAACTGTCCTGATATGGAGTGTCGGCCATGGCTTTGTGACATTGCCTGAACCAATCAGATTTACTATTAGATTAATAAATAATAGGAGTAGAAATGTGGAAATGAATGAAGCAACAGCACGGTGTGCTCACACACACGCACGCGCACACACACACACACACACACACACACACACACACACACACACACACACACACACACACACACACACACACACGGTCTCCTTTAGATATTTGTTATCCATTCGCACATGCATCATGCACAAATACTTAAAGGTTTCATGACATTCAGTTTTACAACAGATTACAAGTCTTTGTCATGGTTCTTCAAACGTGTATAAAAAGTTTTAACTGAAAATTCCACTCCAGTGAGCCATTGCAGGTGTTTTTCTCTCATATTTCTAAAGCCTTTTCAACTGCAATGTCAAAAGTAATCTTTGCCTGCGGGTGTCGCTGTTGAGGGATTTTGCCTTGTCAATCATCGTCTCTGCTCCGCCCCCCCAAAGGAAAGGATAGGGGAGGGGAGGGGAGGAGAGGGGGTGGGATTAAGTGACTATGACATCAAAGTCAAGGGGCCAATCCCATATTACTTTTCAGCCTAATTATATATATTTTTAAAACAGACCACAGACAATCCACTGAATGTTCAAAGTTCAGTTTCATAGTTCAGGTCATAAACCCCCCAAAAAAAACAATCATAGAACCTTTAAAGTCCTGGTGAAATTGTTTTTTTCTGTCATTTTATTTAGAAGTTTCAGTGTGAAACTGTATGCCTGTATGTTTCTGAACCAATCAGAAGGTCCCATCCCCCTGGACTATGGGAAAGGCATTAGCTAGAGAAGGCTCTGTATGTAGCCTGCATCTCACGCAGAAAGTGTGAAGCATGTTTACGTTACTATGTTGCTTATTACTAGGCCTGTCCCCTGAAAGTTGACAAGTCGATTAGTATACTTCTTCTGTTGCTGCTAAGCTACTATGACGCTTTTCAGAAGTAAATAAGAAATCACGTGGATTAAACTGACAATTTTGGCTAAAGTTCATATTTATGATATGAAAAGCATGCTCCTGAGACTTAAACAATGTACACTGTTTGGAAGTGTGTTAAACTCTTTAAACCTCCGCAGCATTAGGTGAGTGGACTGGTTAATTATCTCATGCTGGTTAAAGTAGCTGTGGTGAAGAGAGACGTCCACACAGCTGTAGCTCTGATAAATGATTGACTGTGCAATTATCAGGTACATCGCTGTCTTTTCTCTTTACTGTTATTAATTTTGTCTTGCACCAGCGACTACTGGATGTGCAACATATAGCTCTTAGATACAGTAGCGTTGTGCTCCAAACTGTATGTAGCCCTACACAGGATTGTTGTCAATTAAAATAAGCAGTCTGCAATCACGTAGTTAACGGATGCTGTTCATGGACACCATCATTCCCCAACAGCTGATAGAGAAGCTGTGCACGCTGGGTCTCAACACGCCTCTCTGTAACTGGATTCTGGACTTTCTCACCTGCAGGCCACAGTCAGTTAGAATAGGAGGAAATAGTTCCAGCACCATCACACTGAGTACCGGCTCCCCCCAGGCTGCGTGCTCAGTCCACTCCTGTTCACTTTGCTGACTCAAGACTGCTCTGCCAGGTCCAGTTCTAATCACATAATCAAATTCGCTGACGACACAACAGTGGTGGGTCTAGTCACGAATGGTGATGAGACGCAGTACAGAGAGGAGGTGGAGAAACTGGCCATTTGGTGTAACAACAACAACTTGTCCTTAAATGTGGATAAAACCAAGGAGATGGTCATTAAGAGGCCCCAGTGTGCACACCCCACTTACCATCAGGCGCTGCTGTGGAAAAAGTCCAAAGCACTAAGTGGGGTGCATATTGCTGATGACCTCAAATGGTCCACTAACACCTCAGCTCTCACCAAGAAAGCCCAGAAACGCCTGTACTTTCTGCAGAGACTGAAAAAAGTGAATTCACCCTCCTCTATTATGGCATCCTTCTATAGAGGAACCATTGAGAGCATACTGCATCACTGTCTGGTATGGGAAGTGTACGGATGCCGACCGCAAGTCCCTACAGAGGATAGTGAGAGCAGCGGAGAAGATCACAGGTGTCCCTCTCCCCCCATATCTGATATATAATACACAGATCAATGTGTCAGGAAGGTCATGAGAATAATGTCTGACTCCTCCCACTCTTCCCACCCTTTGAACTGCTGCCATCTGGTAGGCGGTTCAAGAGCTTACAGGGGGAAGCACCAGCAGGTCATCCAACAGCTTCTTCTCCCAAACCATCAGAACCCTGAACGCTCGCCACATATTGCCCCCAAAACTAACATCTTGAGGGATGAATAGCACTTTATCTATATTGCACTTTGTATGCATCAGCACTTATTGTTTTAGCAATGTTGTCTGCCTCTCTCTACTTTTTAATGTTTTTTAACGCCTTGCCACTTTTTAGTCGCGGGGTGGGTGGGCGACAGCGGGGGGGCTATTGTGCGGGGGGGGTGCTCTCCCCCACTTCCAAAATTAGCAATACAACACTGGATGTGTCCTCATTATGACCGTGGGTATGCTCTAAAAGTGTGAAAAACATATTTTTCATTTCGCCAGGCTTTAAATCTTGTATATGTTTGACTGTAATATAGCGTACGTAGCCTAAATGAATTGAGGGTCTCACTCATCGTATGCAAAGACCACGCATACACTATGTCCACATAGTCCATTTGAAAACCTAAACAGTTTCCTATGAAGTTTTTTGGTTGATTTGTATTCATATGGTGCCCTAGAACAATTTTGGCTTGGTTGCCCAAAGTTGTCATTGGGGCAATTTGCATAATCCAAGATGGCCACTGAACGGGTTTTCATGTGTGAAGAATCCATTTCTGATGTTATATTTTAAATTGCAGGTCAGTCTCAGTAAAATCAGTCTAGGTCCCCATATGAATGCAAATCAACAAAAAAAAGTAATGGGAAAGATCATTTCTACGTTTAGTATTGAACAGTAGAAGTGTCAAATCGACTAGAATTAAATCAGAGAACCTCAGACTACAGAGAGAGGAACAACCAGTAGAATTAGGGTTACCACCCGTTACCCCCTAGTCTGAATCTGGTGTCTGAGAATCCGCTCAGAGGCTCATTGGCTCATTTACTCAGTCATGACACGACCAATGAGAGTTAGCGCTTTCAGTGTTGCTAAGATACGATCCCATCCCCCCACACCCTGCCTCCATTCAAAGCACAACAAACCTGCAAGCATGACAATGCGACAGTGGTACTACCAGCTCAGAACATTTGACTTCTAAAGAAAACACTAAAGACTCAGACGTCAGAAGTATAGAACTGATTGAGAAAAAAAAGAAGGGTGCTATGAAGTGTGACAGAAGATTATGTAGCCTATAAGGCGAACATTTATAGTTAATAGCCACGGTATCATCCATGATGTAAACATACAGTAAAGTGAGAAGCAAGCAGCATAGAAGTCACACAGTTCCTTGTCTGCCAAGAAGCAGCCCCAGAGGCTAACATGGTATGTGAAATCATGTCAATTAAATCAAAGCATTTAGATTTTAAAAGAGTGGGCACCTGAGAAACCTGTATGCTTTAGAAGATGGTCTGAAATAAGGTTAAGTATACATCATTTGAACATGCTTGAACATTTGACATTTAAGGCCTAATTTCAATATAAACGATAAGTTGAAGGGTAAATTTAGCAGGTTCAAATCATGTATACTTTACATTACATTATTTTATCAAATCTTCCAAAGCATTATTATTGTATTAACTTTTTCATATTTTGGAAACAATTGCCAATTTAAAACTGCAAAATATACATAGGCTACACAATGCATGTGTTGTGTATGTTTGAAGCATTGCATTTCCTTGTGATTATGGTATGAATAGGACTTGTATGGTACATTAAGTGTAATGCAGGTGTAAAACCAGTTGTGTTTGTATTATTGTGTGTTATGGTTATAACTATTACAAAATACATAGATTTCTATGTATTTTAGGGGCTTGGGGGGCTGGCTCCACTTTTCTTTTAAATAGATTTCATACATTTAATATATTTTTATTTAAATTTTTAGATTTCATAGATTTCTATGCACCCCCCCCCCCCCTAAAACATTAGGGGGGGGTGCCTTATTTCAATTTCTGAAAGGTGGCAACCCTAAGTAGAATGAATCACCTCAGAATATAGAGAGAGGAACAACCAGTACAACTGAATCACCTCGGAATACAGATTGATAATAAAACAGAAGACCTACCTGAATACGTTATAGCCTGTTCTGCTGGATTCAATGGAGCCATCTCTGAAACACATTAGAGTAAAATCATGTGTTAATCTCTAGACTGGAGTTTACAGTATGTGTGGTGACACTTCATGAATACAGTATTACATTTATAAATAAATAAATATTATGTATACTTTATTTTATTTAATTATAGTAACATAACAGATGCTTACAGCAGTTGATAGCATGCAGTGGAACTCAGTACATTTTATCTTACCTTCATCGGTGGGCGGTTTCACATCTATAGAGGAGAAAGATTACAGGCTAATACACATAATGTTAACTCTTACAAACACTATATATACATTTACTAAATGAACACATGCTTGATCAATGTAATTGATATATTGACAAGTCTTTGACATGTCATTATAGATGCATAGATGGATGATAGATAAAATATAGATTAAACTAGAAAAAGTGCTCCTCGGAGCACAGGTCTCCTCCAGGTCAGGTAGGTTATTGTGGCCTCCTGGTGGCGCTATAATAGGCCAATGTGAAAATGGTGCCATTTCTTCTTAGGCCTTTCACGGCAATCGGACACTGCATTCATGATTTGAGGCATTTTGTTCCAAAAATGTGTTTGACCTGCTGG
This sequence comes from Gymnoscopelus braueri, assembly GCF_963280865.1. Taxonomy (NCBI): domain Eukaryota; kingdom Metazoa; phylum Chordata; class Actinopteri; order Myctophiformes; family Myctophidae; genus Gymnoscopelus; species Gymnoscopelus braueri. Next base: position 361,754 of record NW_027660477.1, on the reverse strand, counting down.
TGGCGCTATAACAGGCCAATGTGAAAAGGGTGGCATTTCTTCCTCGGCCTAGTGGGAATGTGCGTGCAAAATGTCACGGAAATCGCATGCTGCATGAAAACGAACCAATCCTGCAAACTTTGGAAGCCAATCTTAGCCAATCAGGATGGAATATGGAAAATCGGACAGATCCATGTTGATCACCTGACTATAGAGATACTGTGTACGATTTGCATGATGTTTGGACAAAATCTGTAGGAGTGATAAAAAATGTGTTTTGCAAAAATCGGACTCCTGGTGGCGCTATAACAGGCCAATCTGAAAAATTCAACAGAATGGACCCTTCGCTAAACCCCACCCCAAAAGCGATTGTCCAATGCCAGCTTAGAAACCGTTGTTAGCCTGGCACAGGTCTGGCAAGCTTTCGTCACCTGCCGTAGCTGTCAATGTTATTTCGCCCGCACACACACACACACACACACACACACACACACACACACACAATAATTTGCAACATAATAGCAAGAACAGGAATAATACCACGATAACGCAATGGTGACTATGAACCAGCTTACCAGCAACAGATTCCACATACCCAAAACCGTTGGAGGGTTATTTTCCCAAGCTGAAATCTGCGTTTAAACTGCAAGGCTGCATGGCTGTGTTGTTGAACACATACACAGCTTAACATCGGGAAAGTTACACGACTCGGACTCACTCGCCCAGGTGTTGTCACTAATCACCGTAATCATAAAAAAAATCAGAATTACATCGCTGCCTGTTTCGGATTCCGCACGTTAAAGTATATTCATTCATTTGTTCGTCTATTTAACTGCTACTGTAGTCTTACCCTGCGGTACATGAAAACTCCCGTTACAGTCATGGATCAACTTCAACCTGGTGTTTGCACTTTCTCCATTTACGGTCCGTACATCTATAGAAACGTTCAGATTTCAAATATAAATTGCTTACCCTATGGCCACGGATGTTAAAATGATGCACGGGACTCTCAAAAGTACCCGTATATTCTGTATTGTTCAATAAAAAGCATTTTAATCCGATTGGTGGCCATTTTCTCATAGAGTTATAATGTATCAGGGTGCAATACACCTACCAACCGATAGGGTCGCTTAGTTGAAAGTATATAAAGAAAATGGCCACCGATCAGATTAAAATGCTTTTTATTGAACAATACGGATGATACGGGTACTTTTGAGAGCCCGTACATAAATTTAACATCCGTGGCCATGGGATAAGCACTTTATATTTGACATATGAACGTTTCTGTAGATGTACGGGCTATAAATGGAGAAAGTGCAAACACCAGGTTGAAGTTCATCCATGACGGTCGAGACAGACGACCGTCGTATATCCATGGCTATTACTCCCTCTAACATTTCCCGTGTTTTTAGTTTATTGAAATAATGTCATGCACATTTGTCCAGTGCATAGCCTACTGCAGGCCTTGTTGACTAGATTTAGAAGAGATTTTGAAGCTATTGCTGCTGAAATTATCGATTATTTTTAAGGGGAAAAGCCGTCATTTAACATGCAAGTCATGCTGCCAGGCCTGGGTGTGACTAACTTCGCACCACCAGTCACAGAGTGGAGTGGGTGGGGCTTAGCGAAGGGTCCATTCAACAGAGCCTGAGATTAGCTGTTCACAGACACACACAGGGTGCAAAACATTGTCTCAGCCATGCCTTTCGGCCTGGCGGAGACAAAAAAAAACTTACAAGGATGCTTCTTCTTCTTCCAGTATAAATATCCCAGTCCTGCTGCCACTAAGATGATGATGATGACTATAATAATCGCTACAATGACTGCTCCAGTTGATCCTCTCTTTGTGTGAATCATATCCTCTGAAACACATAGTTATGACACAACTGTAAACATTATATCTCTGTGTGAATCATATCATCTGAAACACATAGTTATGACACAATTGTAAACATTATACAATTAAATCAATCAAATCAACAGTGGTGTTAAAATGGTTAGTCCTGTGGTCAAAAGCTCCCAGGTTTGATTCCTGCCTGGTCTCCATTAACATCCATGAGTCCTGCATGTTACACTAAGTCACTGTGCATAAATATGTACATTCACATTATTAATACATTATGATGAAATAACAACCTGACATAGACGCTGACATTGTAAGATGTGATATGTTGGTGAAATAGTTATGTAGTTTAGGTTCAGTGTATGTAGTTTTGATAAATGGTTTATTAATTGACAATTGTTGATATAATCAGCAAACATTATTTCCACGTTGGTGCATGAAACAATAATGCAGAATGTGATAATGTACATAATTGCACTACAACTATAGTAACCAATGGAGTGCAGATGTAAATTAGTTATATACTATAGTTCATTCTGACTTAATGGTAGTGTTATACATGGTCCGTGTATAAACATACAAAATATCAAATAAACCATACCACAGATAAAAATGGTTGCATGCATAGATTATTTACACCTTTACTACTGTAATTCCCTCTATTCATGCCTCTCCAAAAAATCTACCCACCGCCTGCAGCTGGTTCAGAATGCAGCTGGTTCAAAATGCAGCTGGTTCAGAATGCAGGTGCACATCTTTTAACTGTCTCCATGTTAACATCCATTCTAGCTTCTTTGCGCTGGTTGTCAATTTCTTTCTAAAGCTACTGAGGAACATTATTATCACCAATAAGTCCATTTCCTTCTAAAGCTACTGAGGAACATTATTATCACCAATAAGTCCATTTCTATCTAAAGCTACCGAGGAACATTATTATCACCAATAAGTCCATTTCTATCTAAAGCTACTGAGGAACATTATTCTCACCATAAGTCCATTTTTATCTAAAGCTACTGAGGAACATTATTCTCACCATAAGTCCATTTTTATCTAAAGCTACTGAGGAAAATTATTATCACCAATAAGTCCATTTCTATCTAAAGCTACTGAGGAACATTATTATCACCAATAAGTCCATTTCTATCTAAAGCTACTGATGAACATTAGTATCACCAATAAGTCCATTTCTATCTAAAGCTAATGATGAACATTATTATCACCAATAAGTCCATTTCTATCTAAAGCTACTGATGAACATTATTATCACCAATAAGTCCATTGTAAAGCTCCAGTGACATCTGTCTGAACATGGTTACAACACTAGAGGAGCAGCTTCTGGTAACATAGAACTGGACTGTAGGACTTGATTTTAGAATGTTAATTTGTCTTTTTGCATTCATTTTAATTTTATAGTTTAAAAAAAAAAACTTAAATGTGTATTTTCAGTTGTATGTCTGTATTGTATTTGCTTTGTTCAGGAGCCCAGGAAGACTAGAGGCTCATTCATGTGTCTCTAATGGGGACCCTTTAATAAACAAACATAAACATTACCTGAGATGTTATACAGTGTCTCAACAGTGTGGTTGAAGCGTGGCAGGTGAACTCTACAGGTCACATGACCTGGTAGTGTCACTGTCACATCCCTCTGGACAATGTAACAGTGTTGAGAAGGTCTGTGTGTCAATGAGGGTCCAGCAGGGAGGAGGGTTCCATCACCGTCCAGCCAAGACATTTCAGGTTGTGGAAAGTAGCACCCAGAGTCACATGTCAAAGATAAACCACTGTCTGTTGGTCCATTTGAAGAGATCACTGGCTGAGACACATTCGCTGCAAAAACATATAAAAAAAAAATATGATAATCAATATATCAATCCATCTATCCATCCATTTACAATGCTGACAATATTTACACATGTAAAATCTAAAGCTATGGATTATACAACAAGAGAGAACATTCTTTACAGTCACAGCTCGAGTTCTCGTGTAATTACATAAATTGATTGATTGATTGAATACTTAATTAACAACAGTGTTTCCCCTAAATGCATGTAACAGCGGCAGGTGGCGCTGCAAGGTTTGATAGCCCGCTCCTTATTTTTTATGTAAATTATTATTATTATTATTATTATTTCTTAATGATGGAAGACAGGTCGGTCGGTCGGTCATAATAATAATAACAACTTTATTTATATAGCACTTTTCAATACATGAGTTAGAAAGTGCTGAACAGCAGTTGGAGCATAAAATATATAAGTAAGGTAAAAAAAAAAAAAAAAAGCATAAGGTAATAACAGTTAAAAAGTAAGTTAATAAAGAAAACAATAAACATCAAAGAAAACACAGTTAGCAAACTAGAAGGAGACCAAAAGAACTTTGGTCTCGTTGCCCACATCAACAACAAACAGATACAGACATATGCAACACAATTATGGCAAATGAGGTGATCTAGGGGAAGGCTTTCCTGAGCAGATGTGTTTTTAGAAGTGATTTAAAAGATGCCAGAGAATTGGCTTTTCTAATTGCCAAGGGTAGGGCGTTCCATAGCCTAGGTGCTTGTACGGCAAAAGCCCGATCACCTTTTGTGACTAGGCGTGTCTTGGGGACCTGTAGAAGGGCCTCCTCTGAGGATCTCAGGCAGCGGGGTGGATCATAAGGAGGCAGCAGGTCCCTAATGTACTGAGGGGCAAGACCATTTTGGGCTTTAAAAGTTAGTAACAGTATCTTAAAATCAATTCTAAAAACAACAGGAAGCCAGTGGAGAGTTGCCATGACAGGGGTGATATGGGCAAGTTTTTTTGTGTTGGTTAGAAGCCTGGCAGCAGCATTTTTGCACCAATTGCAGGCGAGAAATTGACTTAAACAGCTGTTTAACCTACAGTTGTTTATAAAAGCGTGTATGACCTTCTCTAAGTCTGCAAATGACGGGATGGATTTGATTTTTGCAATGGTTCTGACCTGATAAAAGCAGGTTTGGACGACTTTTTTGACTTGGAGATTGAATGTTAGATCATAATCGAAGAAGACACCTAGATTTTTGGCCACCGGTTTTACAGCGCTGGATAGGCTGCCCAGGTCATCTTTTAGAAGGCTTGTCAGATTTTGGGGACCAAAGAGAACAATCTCAGTTTTATCTGTGTTCAGCTGGAGGAAGTTTTGATGAATTTATGTTAGCGAGACAGGCCCTTAGACCATCTAAGCTTCCAGCGGTTGGGGATTTGATCGGGACATACATTTGTGAATCATCTGTGTCCATCCATCATAGAGGAAGGCAGAGATAAAGTGATGCTATGAGTGATACCTGTAAAAGGTTTTCTTAACAGGCAGGTAGGAAGTTGTCAATCTTTGGGTCCTCATAACACCACACAGGTTACAGTGTTGTGAGAGTGAGGTTTATTAATGGTTGTTTCCTTGCTCTATGGAGTGCAGTGTTGTCTGGTAAATGGTGCATTTATATAGCGCTTTTATCCAAAGCGCTTTACATTGATTGTGCCATTCACCCATTCACACACACATTCATACACCGATGGCGGAGGAAACCATGCAAGGCACCAACCTGCTCATCGGGAGCAATTAGGGGTTCACCTTGCTCAAGGACACTAACTCTGGGGGAGCGCCCCAGCCCGGGATCGAACTGGGAACCTTGCGGTTTCCAGTTCACGCTACCCGGCCACTCTACCCCTGAGCCACTGCCGCCCACCGGTCTTTGATGTGAAGTGTACAATGTTGTGTTGTAGTGTGACTGAGGCCAATTGGATCTTTGGTCACAGCATCACTAGGGCAATAAAACTTACCAACAAAGAGCTGGATCAAAGTGCGGATGTTCAGTTGTGGAGCGGAACATCTGTAGGTCCCCTCGTCTGAGAGTTTCACCCTGGACAGTTTCAGTGAGATGTTACCAATAGGAAGCTGCTCACGAAACAGAGACGTCCTCTCTTTGTACAACGGGATCAGTTCTTCGTGATGTCTGTAATCTCCATTTTGGAGGAGATGAATGAGGTACGGCTTCAGGTGGTCAGCTCTGGACCACTCCACTGTCTGCCTGCCCATGTTGAACGGTGGTTTAATGAGACATGGAAGGATCACCTCATGTCCAACTTTGACCAGGATTTCCTGAGACCCGATCACATGATGTTGTCCTTAAAACAAAACCAAATGAAGCATGGTGTTAGTTCATGATGCACACTGGAGTCATACTGTAATCATCTGTCAGTCAGCCAGTGGCATAAATTCAGCAAAAGCTAAGGTATGGCAAGGTCACGTGACAGCATTAATATCCACCAAACACTCATGGCTATATAGTATAACCAAACAAAGGCTACATTGTAACATGTCAAGGTGTGCAAATGGCTTGAGACAACATAACCCTTTAAAAATACAGTCTCATCCCCCGACTACAAACAGAAAATATAGCTGCAAGCAGCGATAAGCGGGGCCAAGGAATGCAGAGAGAAAAAATAAAGAAAAAACTATAAGTGATCTGCACAATAAGCCAGAGAAACATAGAAGACTGAACTTGAGAGAAAGAAGACCATGCAATTAACAATTGCATGGTCGATTGCATAATTTGCAATTGCACACAATTTTCAATTGCACAATCGGAACCGAAACTAGTGAAAGTAGCCGATCTACAAGCTGACAAAGCGTTGCTATCTGAAAAGTTGTGAGATTGTTGATCGGCTATTTTCACAATGAAGTATGTCATACATTGAAAAAACATACTCTCAAATAAGCATTTCATGTTATCTTTAACAATTGCACATGCATTAATTGATACAATCATGTTGTGTGCAATGCAATTTAAATGAAGTCTGCATGAGGTGAGGCTTGAACCGATGACCTTGTGATTAAGAGGCAGATGCTGTAGAGAGAAGCCATTGGACCAACAGACCTGAATTTGTGAAAAAGGAGCTCACACAGATGACACAGTTTCACGCATATTGCTCAGAAAACCTGGGTTTAAGTGTTTTTCAAACTGTTCAATCTAAGGGCGGAACTTACTGGTCAAAGTGATAGATGTGTTCCTCGTGAGTCAAGGCACATGTGTAAGCAAGTTTCATGGCTGTCGGCCAAACGAGGCATGACTTATGCCTGTTTAAAGTTTGCATTTAAAAAAATTGCTATAGCGCCCCTATTTGGAATGACCCTCTACATTACTGCAAAGTTTCAAAGAAATGTGAGTCTGCATGTATGTGTTAGAGGCAGATGAATAATTGTCATAAAACTGCAATATTCATCGGCTCATAAAAGCTTATTTTTTCACTTAAAAACATTTCGTGCAGATTAATTGTGAGATGAATTTCTTGATAGTTTTCAATGACACACTACCATATGGCTGAGTTTCGTAAAAAGCGACAGCACGGTTAAGCCAGAACTGCGAAAAACGTCAGAAGAAGAATAGTGAATAATGCCAAAAATAAGACGGTGCTGCAGCACTGGAGTGCTTGGCCCCGTAATGATGTAGGCCTACACAATGTGCTAATCAACTGTCATTTTCCTTGACATGCGCAATTCTGTTTTCAGAGTGGCACGGTTAAGAGAGCAGAACAGAGAAATAGCCTGCCTGTCTTGATAAGCAATCCATTCGACTGATTTTATTCATTAGCCTACTATGCAACAGCAGTATCACACAAACAGACCAGTTACAGACCAGACCAGTTGAATTCCAAAGGCAGCATACAAATTGAAGAGAATAAGCCAGCAGTAGCCTAAGCCCAATGCATTTAGTCAGCATATATACACATTTGAAGACACACAGACATAGGCCTACACAACAAGGAAGCAAAAGTATAAGAAAGATCAGTGCTGTCTTACTTTAAGATGAACTTGTATGAACTTAATGAAAACAGCCATGATGATTAGTCCATCAGTGGATTAGTATTATTTAACCCTAATCCTAACCACAAGTAAACAACTGTCTGCCACCAACTTGAAAAAATTTGCTGCTGTTGTGAATTAACAATAATGCATTGCACCTGTGCTGACCTACAGAACCGGGGAATATACCATTTGTCAAGATAGGGGGAATACAAGTGTTGTGGAGAATATAATACAATCATTTTGATTCTATTGTTCTATTGTTCTTGTTTCTGTGATGGGTGTCCTGTAATGTACCTTGTGTAATGTATTGTGTATGTCCTGTCTGTATCTTGAACGGTGACGTCATGGACACAAAGAAAATTTCAGTGAGAGCTGACAATAAAGTTGTATCGTATCGTATCTAATTTGCGTTTGATGTATGATGACATATACACCCCCCCCCCACACACACACACACACTGCAGTCAGAACAAATTTCATGATTCGAAAATAATTCAAATGTGAAAAAGATTTATGACATTTGAATGCTAAAATTGCCATTCGAATGTAGTTTTTTAAAATATATATATATTTTTTATTAAATATTCTTTTAATGTATTTATTTTCCTGACCTACCAGTGCGAAAACAAATGCTTTCATCACGTCACTCACGCATGATCAACAATAAAGTTTGAGTGCATTCACTGCCACTGCACACAGAGAGTTAAGAACATCGTCGCTGCCATACCACCTAATGTGTCTGTGTTGTGCACGCTCTGTGTGCGTGCGTGTGTGCGTGTGTGTGGTCATGCTGAGACACCACGTTGGTTCAGCACAGTGGTGTGTTCTACCGTGTTACGCTGTATATGTAGTGTGGCCTGCAGAATTGTTTCGGTGCCCAGCGTATACATCCAAAAAACGTCCAAAACAGTGTATCTGATACGCTGATATGCATCTGATACGCAGGAGGAGTTTGACTGAGGTGAAGGCTTTCATGTGTGGCTATTGTCTTTCTTGAGGTGATAATTAATGGCCGCTGGCGAAGGAATTCACACATTAACTCAACGACCTACCATTCACTTCATTGAATGGCAGGTCACTGAAGTGAGTACTTCATTAGTATTCAAATTGCGCATCATAGCACAGCAAAAAATCTTGAATCTTCAATACTGTTTGTGTCTTCAATGCCAAGTTAATACTATTCTGTAATAGATACAGGAATGCTTGCTGTTAACACTGCTATTATATCTGATAAGCCTAATCAGCATTTAATTATAACAATCCTTGCACTCTTCCATGGTAATAATCCATGCTTTGCATTGAAAATGCATCTAAGGCTAAAAGCAGCTGCGAAGACGTTGAGTTACAGGGTGATTAACATTAGAAACAGTAGAAAACTAGAAAAAGTGCTCCTCGGAGCACAGGTCTCCGCCAGGTCAGGTAGGTTATTTTGGCCTCCTGGTGGCGCTATAATAGGCCAATGTGAAAAGGGTGCCATTTCTTCCTAGGCCATGCATGGCAATCGGACACTGCATTCATGATTTGAGGCATTTTGTTCTAAAAATGTGTTTTGCTAAATTTGACCTGCTGGGGGCGCTATAACAGGCCAATGTTAAAAGGGTGGCATTTGTTCCTAAACATAGTGTGAATGTGCGTGGAAAGTTTCACCGCAATCAGACGCTGCATTCATGATTTGCGGCATTTTGTTCAAAACAAGCCACTACTGCAAATGTTAGATGTTAATCTTAGCCAATCAGGATGGAATATGAAAAATCAAACAGATCCGTCTTGTTCACATGACTATAGAGATCATATGTACCGATTTGCGTGAAATTTGGATAAAATGGGAAGGAGTAATATATATATTTTACATAAGTCGGCCTCTTGGTGGCGCTATAAAAGGCAGATGTGAAAAAATGCAGGGCAAAGGTTTTGCCTTGGCCTCTAGTCTAGGGAGTGCGCATACACAGTTTTATACAGATCGGTGCAGTTATAGGTAAAAACACGAATCGGCCTGTTATAGCACCACCATGAGGCTGATCTGAAAAATTTGAAGTGGCATTTCTTCCTCGGCATAGTGGGAATGTGCGTGCAGAATTTCAAGGAAATTGCATGCTGTGATCATGATTTGAGGCATTTTGTTCAGAACGGAGCAGTCCAGCAAACTTTGGAATCTATTTTTCACCAATCAGGATGGAATATGAAAAATCAGAAATACCGGTTTTGTTTAATGACTATAGAGATAATGTGTACCGATTCGCGTGATGTTTGGACAAAATCTGTAGGAGTACTGTCAAAAAATGTGTTTTGCACAAATTGGCCTCCTGGTGGCACTATAACAGGCCCAAATTTGGGGCAAAGGTTCTGAATTGGCATCCAGGGAGTATGTGTGCACAGTTTCACTGCGATCAAGCCAACGGTGTCGGAGATTAGCTGTTCACAGACAGACGGACACACGGACGGACGGACACACACACACGGACGGACGGACGGACGGACAGGGTGCAAAACATACTCTCTCGCCATGCCTTTCGGCTCTCACACCATGCCTTTCGGCCTGGTGGATACAATCAGTACAAAGCATATTGTAATTGTACCCAGTGTTACTGCGAAACTGGGCCTGAGTGGGTCTGGCCGATGCTGTGCGGGCCAAAAGCGTGCAAAGAGCGTGCGCCAATATTTTACATTAATTAATTATGTGCGCGTGCAGTGCATGCTGTGCGTGTGGGAGGGACTAGGGAGGGAATGGTTATAGTCAGACCCATTGAGAGAGAGTTCTGACACTAGCGTTCACTTCATTGTGCCAGGCCTTCTACATAGCCGTCTATTGGCGAATAGTGACAAAGCCTTAAACGGGAAGTTTATGGAATGCATTGAAGTCTACGGCTCCTTGTAACTACTTCCAGTTTACATGAACCACGTGATCGGTGCTGTGTTCTGCCCCCTCATTGGCGGAACTCTCTAATAGAACACACCACTTAGTCTAGGACCTGGCTAAGATACTTCATTTAGGAGAGATTATCTCAACTGTTCTTAGCTAATATGACCCCAAGGAACAATTTAGGAACTGTGAGAAATTCTCTATCCGGGGCGAAATACTCGGAAATGACCACACCCTTTTTGAAATGGCCGCTACTTCAAACATGGCTCTATCTTCTAAACCGTTGGAGCAACAGATTTTCTGAGGTGCTCAAAATGTTCAGAATACTCATGTTTAGGGAAAATGTTTAAATTTTAAAATCTAAAGTTGTATATCTTCTTACAGAACAGCTAAAACAAACGGCTAAAAACTGTCAACTTTACAATCCCGGTCAATAAGAATATTTTTGCGTGAATCAATCTAAAGCACCGAATTTGTCCCATATGTAACCCAGGGCATGCTCTAATGATGTAGCAAGGGTGTCCAAGCCAGCGACCTTCGGGATCATCATAGTGTCCAAATTCAATATGGCCGCCACCTGAAAAAGGTTTTTGCTATTTTTGAACCAGATGAGCTACAAATGCAAACTTGGTGTTTAAATCATGTTATTTGACAATTAGAAACATGTTGGAATGCTTATCTTTACGATTTAATCTATCTAGAGGACTCTAATTTGCATATCACAAATATGGCCACTATGTTATGAAACAACCAATGTATCTTACAAATGTAATTTTATTGAAACAATAAAATGATTTAAGAGTAGAACTCATTCCCAATTATACAGCTACAGCTAGTACAGTATGTGCAACAATGCTCAGGATAAAATGTAATCCTATAATACTAGTCAAAGGTGTATAGAATTTGAACAATACATATATCACATAATTGTCTTGGTGTTACAACAGCAACAGAACAGCACTGCAAAAACTGATACATAAAGTACCAAAACAAATGTTTTGCCTAATAACACAACCAGGTTATTCAAATCTTGGCCATCCTTGTTGGTGCAGACACCCTCACATCCACATATTGAGGTGCAACAGACTCCAGCTTTACAGCATTTGCAGCACCCACTACATGACCTTTTGCAGCCACAGTAGAGGGGGATGGCGCAAGCTGTACTGGCATCTGCAAGATGGGTCCAGTAAGGTTCCCGTCATGGAGTCACAGTACCAGCCCAACATACTGAAAACTAGGATATTTTGTTGCATGGAGGTTGCCTGATTCCATTAGAAGCTGGTCTGCAGCAGTGCCCTTTTTTACATGCTGAATCAGTGCAGCTTGGGTGGGAGGAACGTCCTAGAGGGACTTGGTACCATTTGAGAAAAGCCACTGTCTGGTTTCATCTACTCTGCTATGGCCACAGCTCTTGCTGTATGTGATGATGACCATATACTCCAATCTTTGGACATGGAAATCAGAGTTGATCTTTTCAGGCTCCAAGGTGAGAGTGACCAGGGTTTCTGTGAGATTCCTGCACTCCTTTTCCCATAGTCTGGGAAAGCTAATGTTAGTCAAGCAAGTTGGTAGCAAGTCCCTTGAGAACCTTCCTCCCACCCAAGCTACATTGATTCAGCATATCAAAAGGCCAATACATCCAAGATTTCAGTATGTTGGGCTGGTACTGTGACTCCATGACTATGACTTGGGAACCTTACTGGACCCATCTTGCAGATGCCAGTAAAGCTTGCGCCATCCTCCTCCACTGTGGCTGCAAAAGTCATGTAGTGGACATGCAGCAAACTCTGCAAAGCTGGAGTCCATTGCACCTCGATATGGAAGTTGTATGATTAGGACACAAAAAAAACAGTCATCACGCTGAGGAATCAAAAGGACGGAGCGCATGCAACTGTGTGTGTGTGTGTGTGTGTGTGTGTGTGTGTGTGTGTGTGTGTGTGTGTGTGTGTGTGTGTGTGTGTGTGTGTGTGTGTGTGTGTGTGTGTGATTCTAATTTAAACATAATATTGTTTAACTGTTATACACCTTTGACTAGCATGATAGTATTAAATTTATGCTGAGCATTGCTCTGCATACTGCACTGGCTTTTGCTGTATAATTTGGGTACTACTACTCATATTATTCTATTGTTTCAATAAAATTACATCTGTAGACAAGTTTTTTTCTTTTCTTCAGTTTGATCTTAACTCATTCCGACAACTCTACACTCAAATATGGATGGAACTTTATGTTAATAACTTTAACATTTTTGATACAGGCCATATTTGTAATAAGCAAATCAGAGTGATCTAGATGGATTCAATCATAAATATGAGCATTCCAATGGGTTTCTAATGCTCAAAAAGCATAGACACCAAATTTGCCAAACATGACAAAGATTAAGGTAAGTAAAACAAATTGTCAGACAGTCGCCATCTTTGAAATATAGAGGTCCAGTCAGTCAGAAAGATAAGCATTCCAACCTGTTTCTAATTTAAAAAAACATGATTTAGACACCAAGTTTGCATTCATAGCTCATCTGGTTCAAAAACCTTTTTTCAGGTGGCGGACAGTTATACTGTATGTTATAAGTAAGTTATATTTCCTCTATAAATGGAGAGGAAGGGTACATAGCCCTGAAACATGACTGTCATACCATGATAGTCATGGCGCTACTTGTTCCTGTTTTTTGAAAATATTAAAATTTTCAACTACGCGCCCCTATTGGTTTAGTAGTATTTTAGTGCAGCAGATAACCAAAACAATCGTTCAATTTGTGATAAAAGCATGAAATTTGGTACACTTATAGCCAAAGGCATTCCAAAAAGAATTGGATATGGAGCCATCATGAATTTTCAATTTTTCAAAATGGCCGCCAGCAACAACTGTTTTCTTATGAATGATGGATATAATATGATATTTCAGACTTATTTACTATACATAGTACTTGGTAAATGTCTTTTGGATAATAGAAAATTGTCATCGAATATTCAAGATGGCCGCCATTTTTCAAGATGGCAGCCGTCACTTGTAGTCCAAGAGCTTAGCTCCCAAATACAAAGGAATCGTTCAGTTTGTGATAAAAGCATGACATTTGGTACACTTATAGCTAAAGGCATTCCCAAAAGATTTAGATATGGAGTCGTCATGAATTTTCAACATGGCGCCCATGGCAGCCATTTTTCTAAATGGCCACCAGCAACAACTGTTTTCTATTGAGTGATGGATATAATATGATATTACAGACACAATTTGTTGAATTTATTTACCATATGTACTTGGTAATGTGTTTTTTGGATAGTTGAACATTTTCATTGAAAATTCAAAATGGCTGCCATTTTTTCAGACTAGTTAGATATGGATGATCTCTGTGTCGAATTATACATTTTTCTTGATGCAAGAGTTGAATTAGGAACTTTCTAAGAAGCTTCCATCTATCTCACAAGACTCATATTAAGTGAGGCTAAACCTAGGGTCTATCACAGGGAAGACCATTCACACTCGCCTTCACAGAAACAGAGAGCTGTGCACTGTAACTGAGCTTTTTTGCACTTGCACTGCCCAACACAACCCTTCTTACATTTGCAAGAGACAAGTTCATAACTGGACTGGCCTGCATCTGGTAGGCATGTCCAGAAGGGTTCATAGTCCCCCTCAGATGTCTTTGACCAGCCCCATTTGCACGGTGAAGGTAGTTCTGGTGTTGACACCAGCACTTGACCCCACACGTGGCCTCCTTGGTATACTGCTCTCTTGACATGCTCTTCTAGGGCAGCCTTGGTCGGAGGGATTGATTGTACATTGTGCCTCTTTGCAAATAACTTCCTCCTTGCCGTATCTATTTCTGTGCATGTGCCGGTTGTTCATAGAGTAAGAAAATAAACCTCTCAATTGTGGTCATTACCTCCTGTGGTATGTCATTTGGTGCTGAAGACAATTTCAACAGGGCATGTGTAAGCTCAGGAAACACAGTCCATACAGCCCACGCAGTCTTTTTCCCATGGCCAGCAAAGCTTGACACAGTGTCACAACCCGTCAATGCATGGAACAATGGTAGTGCGCGTGCTTTCTCAGGCCTCTTTTCTTGCCATTATAATTTTTATTTCGGCTATACGGCTGCCATCTTGAAAGAAACAGTGGTCATATTCAGTTGTGAGGTAGAAGGAAGCTTCTGTCCAATTCCAAAGTTCCAAATTTGAATTCTGCATCATAAAAAATTACTGATTTGACACCGAGATCACCCATATCATACAAGTGACGGCTGCCATCTTGAAAAATGGCGGCCATCTTGAATATTCGATGACAATTTTCTATTATCCAAAAGACATTTACCAAGTACTATGTATAGTAAATAAGTCTGAAATATCATAGTATATCCATCATTCATAAGAAAACAGTTGTTGCTGGCGGCCATTTTGAAAAATTGAAAATTCATGATGGCTCCATATCCAATTCTTTTTGGAATGCCTTTAGCTATAAGTGTACCAAATGTCATGCTTTTATCACAAACTGAACGATTCCTTTGTATTTGGGAGCTAAGCTCTTGGACTATTTGCACTTTCATAAATTATGAAAAAAAAAGGCCGCCGGTCGGATTAAAACGCTTTTTATTGAACAATACGGGAGATACGGGTACATAGACCTGTGTGCTTTAACTTCCGTGGCCGTGGGGTCAGCGCTTTAGATGTACTGGTTGTAAATGTAAAATGTTCAAAAAACAGGAACAAGTAGCGCCATGACGCTTCTGACAGACGAGCATCATGTGAACCATGGCTAGAAGCAGAGGCGTCACAACGCAGTTGCGTTGGGGCCCATGACCCAGGCAAAAAAAAGAAAAGAAAAAAAAAACTGGGCGGGCCCCTTAACATTGTAATTGTTAACCAAGGTTGATTTTATGTCGCAACATAATCTCTATTAAAATTCGGACCATGAGTGTCACTGGCTAATTTTATGGGAGGAGGGGGTCCCGCTCGGCGGGGACAAAGATACCGGAAGAGTAAGACAGGTCACAAGCCAGGTTACAGGTGTAAATGGCGCGAGAGACACAACTACAACATGGAGAAGCAGAAACACAAGTGGTTTTCAGAAGCGTAAATTAAAAGAAGAAGCAGAGAAAAAAATTGCTTAACTTCCAAAAATACTTGGAAAGAGGACAGTAGTTACGATGGAGCTGGTCGAGGGGGGACAAGAAGAGAAAGCAGAGGCACCTGTCTCGAGTAGCAGTTCAGACCCGGTGGAGTTGGCAGAAGCTGAGGAGCCGATTGCCACTGTGACTGCTAGCACCAGCAGGCCACCTAACCACTGTGATGGAGAAGATGGAGACTGTGATATTGATATGGAGATGGAGGAAGAAGGGGTTGAAGAGGAGGAGGACATGCCGCCAGAGCGGGTTACAACTAAATACCCCACTGAATTTCCCTGATAATGTAGACTCAAATATCAAACGTTATATCGTGTCTACGGGGCCATGCAAGCCCACTGGCCCTTTCCTGAGGGATCCCAAACAGGACAAACAGTCTTTTTCTACAGATGTGGATGTAACATATTACATCCGCAAAACCAAGTCTGGTTTGGAGAGACCACGGACGTGGCTATACTATCCACCCAAGCTAGATGTAGCCTACTGTGAGACCTGTTGGCTCTTTGCAGATCGCTCATTACTAGGTGGGAAGAAGACATGGTGAACTAACAAATGGCAGACTTTATCCCACAAAATTCAGCTACATGAATCATCTGATATGCATACCGCCGCTTGTGTGATATATGACCGGTCAGACTGGAGACCAACTTTTGGAGACAGGTACTGGACCGTGTGATAAATGTTACGCTTACTTTAGCAACAATGCCCTTCAGAGGACACTGGGAAACGATAGGCCAAGCAAACAGTGGGAATTTCCTGGCTATCATTGAGCTCATGGCAAAATATGATCCAGTCCTAAAAAAATCACATTAATCGCCCAGCGAAGTACCTAAGTCCAGCAACACAAAATGAGCTTATTGACATCCTTGCAAAACGTGTTAAAAATGACATTCTGGACGAAATTCGAGCAGCCCCATTTTTTTCTGTCATTATGGACACTACCCAAGATATAGCAAAAAATAGATCAAATGAGTGAAGTATATCCACCTGTTTCCTAGGCTTTTCACTGTGTTCCACTTCCTGTCTTTTGATCCAATGAAATCCAATGAAACCGGTCAGATGACTAATGATATCCAATGAAATCCGACAGGAAGTGGAAAACACACAGCCAAGAAACAGGTGAATAGATATGTCACAATAGAGGGAGAAGCTTGCGGTGTTGCCAATAATGTAAAGATCAACGAGTCATTCCTCGGATTTCGAGAAGTCACAGACTCATCTGCAGCCAAGCTTGCTAATGACATCACAGCGTCTATTGAGAGCAACGGATTACACCTGTCAAAGTGCAGAGGGCAGGGGTACGACGGTGCCGCTAAGATAAGTGGCATATACTCTGGAGTCCAAGCAAGGATAGCTGCAGCCGTATATGTACACTGTGCTTGTCATAACTTAAATCTGGCCCTTAATGATTCAGTTAAGATACAGATATCAAAGTTTTATGACATTGTAGAGCGTGTTTATGTGCTCTTTGGACACAGTATAAAAAGATGGGCAATGCTCTCAAATAGGCCTACAACAACACAGCCTGAGTCTGACCAAACAAATGATAATGATCTCAATATCACACTGAAAAGGATATGCCCCACAAGATGGTCATCACGTTATGAAGCAGTGGCCTCGTTAAGATATTGTGGCAGACCAGGGGAAACAGCCAGGCCTATTCCACAGAGAGGGCGGGTCCCTAAGCTCAGGCTGGGGGAGGTGGTAGGTGGAGTGTATTATCCTGCCCAGGTATTGCAGCCAGTGGGAGCCTGGCAATGGACTCACCTGCAGCCAGTCAAGCAATCAAGGGGAGCCTTTAAATAGCCGGCTCACAAGCCGGCTGAAGAGTCAGTTTGGAGGAATGAGGAAGCAGGCCACGTCACTCTGTTCCACATGGAAGCTAGTAGGAAGGACATCTTGCTAGGCCGACTGAGCTCCAAACCTACTGAACCCTGAAACATAGTAGTCACTGCTCTCTCTCTGTTTACCCCCAGGATTGTGGCGCCCCCACCTGTGTGTAGCGTATGTACAGGCCCAAGCCCCGGACGGGAGGATTCCTAAGTTGCTTTTGCCCCAATTCCCCTTTCCCCTAATCGTTTGAATAAAAGACTATTTAATTTAACAAGCCAACTGACTCTGAGCCTCTTGTTTTATTGTGAATCTCACCTGTATTCCCCTGGGTTGCCACAATATCCCTACAGTGATGTTATGCAAGCATTGACTAAACTGTCCCTTACGAGCCCAAAGAGAGATGAGAGAGACGAGGCTATTTCACTGAAAAAATCTATTGAGAAATTCAGCTTCACCTGCACTGTTGTTCTTCAAAGCAAGATTTTGGAACGAACCAACGTTGTCTCAAAACTTCTGCAATCCCAAGACTCAGACCTGGCCACAGCAGTTCAGCTGCTGGACAGCACCATCAAAGATATGTCTGCATTTCGAGCTAGTTTTGAGGATACCAAGCTGACAGCTGAGGGCCTTTCCGACAAGTGGGGTGTAAGCAAAACGTTTGAAAATATTCGGCAGAGGAAAGTGAAAAGGCACTTTGATGAACTTTGTCAAGACGGACGTTTAGCGGACCCAGAGTCTTATTATCGCGTGCATGTGTTCCAAGCCTGTCTGGATATAGTGATCTTGCAGCTGACCCAGGGATTCACTGGGTTGCGATCGACAGTGGACACGTTCAACGTCATACAGCCTGAAACACTTTGTAATGCAACAGATGAAGAACGTGTTCTACAAGCAAACACACTGGTGGAAAAGTACAAGAATGACATAACCCTGCAATTTCCGACACAACTGGTGTCATTCCGTGGGTGCTTACGAGACAGCATTGCAAAGACCAT
Source organism: Gymnoscopelus braueri (assembly GCF_963280865.1). Lineage (NCBI taxonomy): Eukaryota > Metazoa > Chordata > Actinopteri > Myctophiformes > Myctophidae > Gymnoscopelus > Gymnoscopelus braueri. The sequence goes on along the minus strand of NW_027660477.1, from coordinate 343,308 downwards.
CCAAGAGCGAACTAAACTTTTTATTGTGGAGAACAACAGCATTAGTTCTAGTTTCGGGGAAGTCTGCACTGTATTGCTGCTTTTCCTAACCATACATCACAGTGGCATCAGCCGAACGTTCCTTCTCGAAATGAAAGCTGATCAAAAGTTATCTGAGGAGTACTATGGGCCCGGGTCGCCTCAGTGGACTGGCCACACTGTCCATCAAGAATACCTGTGCACGCCAGCTGGATCTGAAGGACCTTATAAATGATTTTGCAAAAATTGGGGGAAACTCATGTCTCAATCTCATTGGTCCATATTGGGGAACCCGATTTCTAGAGGTATACATTTATTTTAATTCCTTGATACAAACATCATCAAGGTGGCGTAGTCATACAACATTTGAACATTTATAGTAAATTCCTCGCTCGACACCAGGTTATATATAGATACACAGAAAATAGCCGGAATCTGATCTATAATGCCAAACCTTGCTAAATATAATATTTAAATAACGAAATCTTATTTGCAACCATGCATTAGGCTATGCAAGCATAATGAAGTTGACCTACTTTCTCGTACCGCATTTAAAATAAGATTTCGTTATTTTAATTAAGCATTTCTAATGACCGATATATAGATGTTTGACTTATGGCCGTTTTCTGTGTTTTTCCTTCATTCAGTAGTGTTTGGTCGGTTACAAAACCATTGTTTTATGCATAGTTAAAATAGTTGCTAGCGGCTTATGGGGGGGGGGGGGGGGGGCACTAGACCATCCTGCGTCGGGGCCCAGTGAGGTTGCCACCCGTCCCTTAAAATACGGAATCGTCCCGTAATTGGAAACTAAAAGACACGTTCCGTATTGAACTGATACGGGACGCACTTTGTCCCGTATTTTAAGGTCGGGGAATCAATATGAATGACAGGGCAATGATGTGCTGTCTAGTGATGTTAACAATTAATCGATTATTTTTTGTTTTTTTGAAAAAGAATGTTCAGAACCCAAGATATGATGATTTGAAGATTTGCTGCTCCATTCACTTCTTGTTTAACTTCTTACTGAAAAAGGCTGTATCTCGGCTCCTAAGCACTTTTTTTTTACAATGTATTTTTGGCCTTGGCACAGGGGTGATTAAGCCAGAAATAAGTTTGGCACTGAATGAGTTAAAAACCAAGACAAAGATGCAAGGTGTAAAATATGTGACGCTGTTTTCAAGTACAGCAATTCAACCAGTACGTTAATGTACCACCTAAAAAACACACATGCAGTCGTGTTGTTGGGGGAGAGTAGTGGATCGCAACCTAAAATACCTGCGGTGTTTGCCAAAAAAAAGACGTGTGATGAGGCACGAGCGGAGAGCATTACCCAGAGGATTTGCAACATGGTTGCAAAATACATGATGCCAATAAGCGTAGTGGATGGGGTTTCAAGAGCTATTAAACTTCATTGAGCCAGGGTACAATATCCCTTCTCGAGGAACCATAACCCGCACGGAAGCACGCTACAAAGTCAAAAAAGCAGAGCTGAAAACACAGTTAGCCACAACAAATGTAGCTCTGACAACAGATTGTTGGACTTCATTAACAACAGAAAGCTACATCACAGTCACTTGCCACTACATGGAGAAGGACTGGGAGATGAAGTCGGCGGTCCTACTCACAGAAAGCATGTCGGTGAGCCATACGGCTGATAATTTAGCTGAAAAATTAAACGAGGTCGTGGAGTCATGGGGACTGACCGGACGAATAATCGCCTGTGTTCACGACAACGCGCGGAACATAGTCTCGGCAAACAGACCAGATCGAGTCAACTGGGCCTCGGTTCCATGCTACGCGCATACTCTACAGCTGGCCGTCAACGACGGGTTCGCTGTCCACCTGCACAGAGTCATTGCAGCTGCGGGGAGATTGATAAAACACTTCAACCGCAGCACCAAAGCCACCAAGGCGCTGGAAGCGAAGCAAGAGTCAATGAATGTGGCAGATTCACATCAGTCCCATCTGAACGTGTGTTCTCAGCAGCTGGCCTTACTGTAAACAGGCTGCGCTCACTCCTGAGCATGTAGACATGCTGATATTCTTGAATAAAAATGAATAGGTCTATCTATTTCCCCTCTGGGTGAAATAAGGTACCTACCTACCTACCTATCTATGCAATGCATAATGAGGAAGAGAGCCTATTCAAAACAGTGACGTTTTCACTTGTCAGCCTGAGCTTAACATTTTAAGTTGACTGTTCTAGTCATGGATGTTTAATTTTCAGTTTAAGTCAGCCTATATTTCAAGTTGACTGTCAGTGTCATAGGCTAGGCCTACTAATTTCACTGTCACTTTTCCCAGTTCAAGAGGGATTATAGAAATGCTGCTAATAATTTTGCATGATGTGACAGACGAGACAGTGCACTTTTCATTTAATTTTCTGTTCCTCATCCAAAGATGCCATTGCCTGTATCTCAAATGGTCAAATAAATATTTGATAGGTGAATATAATATGCCTTTTGTATTCTGTATATCAGCAAAATGTAGATTTTTGTGTTAGACCATATTGAGGGAAATTAAGATTCTCAGATAAAAATAAAAAAGCCGCTTATCAGTTAACCGGTTAATCGGTCGATAAGGTTATCAATTATCAATTAATGAATTGATCGATAATTTGCATCCCTAGTGCTGTCCTGTCTCTCCGCTGTGTGACTAGCCGCGTTCCCAGCCTCACTCTATACATCTGCGAAGAGAAGAGCTGTGTGACTGGCTCAGCTGTCCGCGTGTCAGTCAGTGTTGCCAAGTCTAGTGCGAGAAATGAGCCAGCCGACCTTATTTTTAACTCTATGCAGCCGACCTACAAAAACAAGCCAAATTTTGTCCAAAAGTTGCGGTAAATAAACAGACTTTGGTATGATCCCATTGTCTGGGAGTGCGCTCAGCAGCTCACAACCAATGAGAGTTAGCGCTTTCACGTTGCTAAGATACGTTCTGTGTGGTTGTGCGTGCCAATCCTCTGTCTGTGCGCTGCCTGTCATGGTTGCCTAGTTACTTCTGCTCAGCTCAGTCACTGCATCACCGGCGTGTTAGAAAGTCTACAGCAGACGATCCACTTGCTGACCAGTTACACGGCTTGAACCCAGTGTAGTGAGCCATATAGTCGTCTAGACCTCCGTCTAAAACTGGGTTATAATTGGTCTAAAAGTGAAAGTTTTTTCAACGTCTATTCTTAGCCTAGACTAGCTGTAGAATACAGCTCTCGTAGACGTATTTATGATTCTGACGTTTTCAATCTACGAGAGTTGTAGGGTTCACGCCGCATGGAGACAGGGACTTTCTGCACTATGCCCCGTAGACACTCCACGGGGGCATGTACAAATTGAAAATAAAGGCGCTTACCCCCAAGCGCCAAATGTTAACTGTCTCTACGCGGTAGTAGTTTAATGTAATAATCCATATCTTTCATTAAAGAAGTGTTTTAATGCCGTCTGTGGCCGAACGCCCCTCGTTTACTTCCTGTTTACATTTAGTGTAATTCCGGGTTTCACCGGATGCGCCCCGTCACTACCCGTCACTACCGCCACTGGGTGAAAAGCAATGATTTTGGGAGGGTATTCACCAGGCATACCCCTGATACTTACGGGAGTATGTGTGTGTAAGTTGCCCTCATTCATTAATGTACCACCTCCCACATACCTCCCACATATCCAGGTAAATGTACCATTTCTGAGACATTCATTTGCATTTACCCCCTGTGGTGTCTGCCAGCAAGGACCTCACACACCCCACCCCTCCCACCACTCCCACCCCAACCACTTCTGAGCATGTGCAGAAAACCACATTTGATTGGAAGCTGTGGCTTATAACCCCACCCACCCACCCCACAATTCTGCATGCTAATTCTGGCATCCCCCCCCCCCTAGTTTATTCCCCCCCCCCCCCCCCCCCCCATTGGGAGGGGTGGTTCATAGCGCCCCCCCCCCCCATTGGGAGGGGTGGTTCATATATATATATATATACACATATATATGTATATATATATATATATATATATATATATATATATATATATACACATACACACACAATATAGAAAAACAAATAGGCAGAACTCTTTACTGTTTATTGATCCAAAAAAAGAAAAACATTATTTATACAAAACAATGGAACAGGAGCACACAGATAAAATCAAATGTTTCAAAGAATCCCTGGATTTTGTTCCAGGGACCCCAAAAGCAAAGATTTGAGTCTAATCTTGGGTTAAATTGGGTTAAAATTGGGTGAAATTCGTGTCTACATATTTACACTAGTACCTGAGATAAGATGTGTGCGTGAAGATAGCAGCAATTTATACTGTGCATGATATACTTATGGACGTTAGTTAAGGTGCTTAGGGGAAAAAAACACAATAAAAGACAAAAGTCAAGTTATACATGGGATTAAGGTGCAAAATGTCATTGTGCGTCGACCGCATAATCCACCTAAAGTAGACTGACACTGGTATATAGTCAGCAAGTAGTGCCATGAGGGGGAAAAAGTCACTTATACTTGTGTAAAAAAAAAAATCAAATAAAATCTAATAAAAAGGTGCTGATGCACCCAAAAATATATACAAAAAGGCAGCAAGGCATCCAATTAAATGTCTGACACTACGCCGCTGGAGTTCCCAAATATATATATATAAACATTGTTTATAAGAAAACTAACGTCAGGAAAATAACAATTATTTGGTGCGGTTGGTGCGGATCTATAAATAGGATGATATAATTATCGCGGGTGGATGGCGGATGGATAATGAACTTGTTAACGCGGATTTGGGTGACAAAGAAACCCATCCGCGCATCTCTAATATCTTGGGTGTCCTTGCTGTGTCCTTACAGCGGGAGGAGTGTAAAAGACCCGTTATAGTCCTCGAACTCGTCAACCACAAGAATTGTGTTCTGGAGAACGCGGGGTCTGGAACGAGGTCCTGGGGGTCTTCTTTCCTGGAGCTCCTTGCACAGCTTTGAAAGCGCTGAACTTCTTCCTGGTGGAGGTCTGATAAACCATACTGGCAAACCATCTTCGAAGCCATCTTCCTCATCAGACATGAGCTCTTTGGTTGCAGTACTGTTCCAGAGAATTTCCTCAGCAGGCCGCAACACGGATCTCCTGCCCTCAAACAACTGTAAAAAAACAAACACAAAAAAAATAGAATTACAATTAAACCACAAAACTAAGAAATTGTTTTAACTGTGTGAGTGAGGCCTACCAAAACTGCTCTCCTCACTTACCCGTAATTTTCTCTGTCGTGTCCTCATAGACTTCTGTACCTTTGCTTTCTCCTGTGCATAAAAAATAAAGGTTTGCTGGCTTCTGCAGGTCTAGCCCACTCTATTAAGATGCAAATAGCTTATGTGAATACTGTGAGTGTATTATGCATGTGCGTACCTTTTATAAAAACAGGATCAACATTACAGAAACTAATGCTTAGTTCTCCTAAAAGATGAGCCGCAACATCAATATTATGTGGAGAATTTACCCTGTTGGAAGAGAAGAACCGTGTTAGCTTTTATAATTTTTTTCTTTATCAGTTAAAACATTTCACCAGGACAGGAACCCAATCCACAGGCCTACCTCCCCCCACTATCCCCCACTACAAATCGAATCGGGGGCAAGGTCTCCCCTCTTACTAAAGCATGATTGTGATATAGTTGAATTTAGTTACTTACGCTTCTTTTGGATTGTATTTGTGGTTATTCTTCTCCGAGTTGTGTAGATGCCTCACAGCCTCCTGTAAACAGCATGATTATAAAAGGTTAATTTGAGGAAAGCACCAAAGGAATACCAAAACGATCGCCCCAAAACACATGCAAGTAGCAGTATACTTAAATGATCAAAGTAAAAGTAGCCTACATAATTTCTTGCTGAATTTGCGAGCCTTAAACAAAAAGAAGAAAGAAAGAAAAAAGAAGAAGAGAGTGTGTGCTGGAGATTACCTGTTAAAACTCCGAAAGGTCCTCACACATGTACTCCTGGATGCCAACAACTGTAAAATATATAACAGCAATTAAAACTCAGAAAACTTCAACTGAAACAGGAGTGCACAAAAATAGTTAAATGAAGAAGAAGAGTGTGGGTGTGTAGTACCTTTTAAAACTTCCTCGTCAACAGTGGGGAAAACAATGGAAATCTCCCTGCAAATATAATTTTAGGGGTTAGTGGGATGAAGCAATGCTTTAACATTGTATTCAATGTAGCCACAGTAAAGACAAACTACAAAGCTTTAGTTACAAACATTTATAAAGTCTGTGTATTTTACTATTACTGCATTATGCTGACAAATTAAATCATGGCATATGAATTGACTAGCCACTTAGCTAGGCCACATGTTTTAAAACAATCTGAACTCATACAGGTAAAGAAACACTAGCTTACAACTGATCAAACAAACTGTAGAGAACTGATCAAAGTAAATACAATAAACAGTAAAACCTACTAATGATTTACAATTAGATAAAATAGCAGCTTACCATTTACAAAGCTAGTCCGAAAACATCAACAGGCCAGCAGTACAATGTGAGTAGAATGAATTCACCCAACCGCCCAAACAGTTCGAATGTTTGAAATCTCTGTTTGGACGAATCTGATTGGATAGACACACAGGTTCCCCTCCCACCGTTTGAAATGTGCATGTTAAATGTTGGCAGTCAGAGAGAGAGAGAGAGAGAGAGAGAGAGAGAGACTGGAAATAAACTATTTACTAGGTTTAGTTAGTTTTAACAAGTTAAAAGTTATGTAGAGGTACTAATACTTTGCACTAAACAACAAGCACAAAAAAAGTACTGACATTTTATACTTAAGTAAAAGTAGTGTAATGTAGAAATAATCTTACTGTTACAAGTAAAAGTCCATAACATTTTGTTATTTTGAGCACTACTGGGCCTAGACTAGAAAACAAACTAAATAGTTTAACCACATGACTGGTGGTAACCTGTATTTTTAGCATTGATGGCAGAAGTACTCAGATATTTTTTTTAAGTAAAAGTAGCAATACCACAATATAAAAATACTAATACTAAAAATAATAAAACAAGTAAAAGGCCTGTGTTCAAAATGTTACTTGAGTAAAAGTAAAAAAAAGTTTTCAAAATATACTTAAAGTACCAAGTGAAAGTATTAAAATGTTTGGAAATAGCAGATCTACAAGCTTGTAGATTGGCTATTTTCAATTAGCCTATGCATAAAATAGGGCTAAAGTGGTTAATGTGGTGATAGAGGCGGTGCTCCTATATTGTTGCAGAGACTTGAGACAATAGGGCCACTGGAACCCATCAACACCTTTCATGCAAATGTTGTGCCTGCATGTAAATCTCTACCCCCTAAAATACACACGAAAACACACATAAAGTAAGCCTTGTTTGTGATATAATTTTAACCATTTAATGACCCTTAAACGTACTTGGTAAAAGTACAAAAGTATTGGTATCAAAATGTGCTTAAAGTACCAGTACTAAAATGTTTGAAAATAGACGACACAAGACGACTACAAGCTCACAACGCGACGCGTTGTGAGCTTGTAGATCTGCTATTTTCAAATAGCCTAGGTATAAAATAAGGCTAAAATGGTTAATGTATGTTTTATAATGTAACCATTTATATCTGCAAAGTAATAGTAACTAAAGTTTTCAAATAATTGTAGTGGAGCAAAAGTATATTTGCCCCAAGACTGCACTCTGATCTGTGTGTGTGCACACACACACACACACATATCTCACTCATTGTTTTTAATCAGTAATTGTGCAATAGTTTGTGTTCTTATCTCTCTCTCTCTCTCTCTCTCTCTCTCTCTCTCTCTCTCTCTCTCTCTCTCTCTCTCTCTCTCTCTCAGCCCCCCCCCCCCCACTCTGAACCCCACAACTCCCATTGTTTGAACAAACCTCTAATTTGCATATGTAAGGAAGATTCCCTAGCAGAGAAAAGAGAGATGCATATCCAGGTATCTTAAAGGCATTTGAAGGTAAACAGTCCTCTCCCGCATTCATTGAAAAACTCCCACCAATCATTTGTGTTGGGTGGATGTATGCCTTGCCCACGTATCCAGGTATATCACCTTTTTCACCCAGTGCGCCCATTGGGAACTTCCGACAGAATCGGCCGCAGACGGGTGCGTGAACCCTACAACTCTCATAGATTGAAAACGTCAGAATCATAAATACGTCTACGAGAGTTGTATTCGACTACAGCTAAGCCTAGACATTGATTCGCTGTTTTTTAATGCTCAGTGGGAAGGGTACCTATGATTGATTTCACTCCATTACTTTTTTTTTAACTTTTCAACATCAGAAACCCGTCAATTTTCTTAAGAAAACAACAAGAACAAAATAAAAGAGTCTCCCTGTCTGTCCATAACTCCAATGTAAATAGTGTAGACTAAAGTAGATCGGTCCATAACATTACCTGTGACAAATGTGTTGTACCAAATGCTCCAGGTCAGCAACATGTAGAAATAAATACGCATCCATGATTTTACTGTTAAAACACTGCGTTTTAAAGACGAATGTGAGACGGTGAGAAGCTCCATCTTTTTGCTGATCCTTCAGAAACTTTAAGGAGTCTTTTTACTTTCTTTTTCAAGCTATGTTCCGTGAGCAGAAATAACGGAGCAGAAATAAGACTTCCGGTTGACGATCTCTTCAGAATAAGAGTACCCTCTAGAGTAAAAAGAAACCATTGAAAACCATTGAAAAACGGTTCATTTGCACATTAAAACTATAAATTAAGCATTTAAACGAAGCTATACAACACATATTATGTTTCTGTGTAACAAAAACGTTTTTTAAAAGATAAAAAATGTATCTAAATGGATAAATGCTGTTCAAAGGAGTGCATAGCCTATAGAAATTGGACACTGGACCGGAGACGGACACGTGTGCCATCACTTGTGACATACTCACGCGTTCGGGGAGACCCCCTCTACAACGCCACACTCTCCGCTAAGCGGCACAGGTGCAGAAAAAAGTGTGGCGGACCGTCCAGTGAGGTCAGAGGTCAGAAAAGTGCCGTTTTCTGCCGTTTTCAGACAATAGTGGACACTGGACCGGAGACGGCTGGGGATGCCAACACTTGTGACATACACACGCGTTCGGGGAGACCCCCTCTACACTGCCACACAGTGCCGTTTTCAGACAATAGTGGACACTGGACCGGAGACAGACACGTGTGCCAACACTTGTGACATACGCACACGTTCGGGGAGACCGGTCACTATTAATCTGCATGGGTGTTGTGTTGGCGCCAAATAGCTCCTTCTCTTTGCACCTCAATACCGTGAGGAGCTCCTCCACAGAAGTCTGGGTATGTTCTTCAGTGATCATAAATGCTACAGGAGTTGAAGCGGACAAAGTCGATGAACTTACTACAATCTCATAATACAAAATCCTTTTCTGTGTTAGTTTACTCTTAATGATTCCCCCAGTGGCATCCCATGATGCAGCACTGTCCTTAATCACATCGTGCCACAGTTTCACTCCTGCTTCACCAAAACATATAACCTTAAGGGGACTAACTTTAATAAGTTGAATGAATCCTTTTACGACTACACTTTCTGTGTCTTTATCTTCCCAGTCAGTTTTCAGTTTGTGACATACTCACGCGTTCGGGGAGACCCCCTCTACAACGCCACACTCTCCGCTAAGCGGCACAGGTGCAGAAAAAAGTGTGGCGGACCGTCCAGTGAGGTCAGAGGTCAGAAAAGTGCCGTTTTCTGCCGTTTTCAGACAATAGTGGACACTGGACCGGAGACGGCTGGGGATGCCAACACTTGTGACATACACACGCGTTCGGGGAGACCCCCTCTACACTGCCACACTCTCCGCTAAGCGGGAGAGGTGTAGAAAAAAGTGTGGCGGACCGTCCAATGAGGTCAGAGGTCAGAAAAGTGCCGTTTTCAGACAATAGTGGACACTGGACCGGAGACAGACACGTGTGCCAACACTTGTGACATACGCACGCGTTCGGGGAGACCCCCTCTACACTGCCACACTCTCCTCTAAGTGGGAGAGGTGTAGAAAAAAGTGTGGCGGACCGTCCAGTGAGGTCAGAGGTCAGAAAAGGGCCGTTTTCAGACAATAGTGGACACTGGACCGGAGACAGACACGTGTGCCAACACTTGTGACATACGCACGCGTTCGGGGAGACCCCCTCTACACTGCCACAGTGCCACACTCTCCGCTAAGTGGGAGAGGTGTAGAAAAAAGTGTGGCGGACCGTCCAGTGAGGTCAGAGGTCAGAAAAGTGCCGTTTTCAGACAATAGTGGATACTGGACCGGAGACAGACACGTGTGCCAACACTTGTGACATACGCACGCGTTCGGGGAGACCCCCTCTACACTGCCACACTCTCCTCTAAGTGGGAGAGGTGTAGAAAAAAGTGTGGCGGACCGTCCAGTGAGGTCAGAGGTCAGAAAAGTGCCGTTTTCAGACAATAGTGGACACTGGACCGGAGACAGACACGTGTGCCAACACTTGTGACATACGCACACGTTCGGGGAGACCGGTCACTATTAATCTGCATGGGTGTTGTGTTGGCGCCAAATAGCTCCTTCTCTTTGCACCTCAATACCGTGAGGAGCTCCTCCACAGAAGTCTGGGTATGTTCTTCAGTGATCATAAATGCTACAGGAGTTGAAGCGGACAAAGTCGATGAACTTACTACAATCTCATAATACAAAATCCTTTTCTGTGTTAGTTTACTCTTAATGATTCCCCCAGTGGCATCCCATGATGCAGCACTGTCCTTAATCACATCGTGCCACAGTTTCACTCCTGCTTCACCAAAACATATAACCTTAAGGGGACTAACTTTAATAAGTTGAATGAATCCTTTTACGACTACACTTTCTGTGTCTTTATCTTCCCAGTCAGTTTTCAGTAGGCACAGAGCTGTAATCTCATCTCTCTTTGCGCTGTTCATGTTTGACCTTTCTGAACAAAGCGGTGGTTAGGCCAACTCCACTTCGATTACCAGCTATTAAAGACCTAGGATCTGCCTTTCCCACTGCATCGATGTAAGCACAATGTGCAGATTGGTTCTTCATTAATATCCCTAACTCCTCCTCCATTTTTTGTATATATTGTTGATCTTCTTGTTTTGTTTTTGTTTTTTGTATTTTTGCTTGCAGTTGTATGTGTATGTATTTGATGCTTTTTGTGTGGTTTTTAACCCTGATGTACAGCACTTTGATCGGCCTTTGGTTGTTTTTAAATGTGCTTTATAAATAAAATTGACTTGACTTGACTTGACTAAAGTAAAAATACCTCAAAATTGTATACTTATAGCAGGAAAAAGAATAAAAGCAGATCTATAAGCTTGTAAGCATATAGATTGGCTTTTTGTGTATAGGCTAAGTATAAATGTCATAAGTTAACGACATAAGAGTGTTTAAGTTATATCTGCCTAATAATATATTGTGGTGATTGATTGATTTATGTTTTTATTGACAAAACGTGCATACATGCATGACCATATATTTGTATTTTGTACATAATCTGTCAAAAGGATAAAACAAAAAAAGCTCAAGAGGTCCTTTGAGTGCAAATGATGTGTAACCTGAGTTTACATAGGTACATTCATACAATTTTAACATACTTGATACTTCATACATGAAGTAAAATAGCTAAGAACAACATGGGTACTGTATGTAAAAGGAACCTATTATGAGCAGTCATTGTAGGCAACAACAAAAAAATGTTTTTGAAAATAGTCGATCTACAAGCTCACAGCGCTTTGCAGTAGTTGTGAGCATGTAGATTGGCTATTTCTGAACAGCATAAGTATAAATCAGGCTTAAGGGGTTAACTTATATCTATGCTGAATAATTGCAGAAAGCAATGAATATAAATATGGGTATATAAAAGCTGTAAAACATACTACTGTAGGTGTAATTGTAATTATGTAATTATAATAAATTCCTGTTACAAATGGCCCATATTTAGGTGTGAAGGGCACATTTAATGGGGGTCAATAGCCTCAATCTGGAACAACCTGGCACTTAGAAGTGATCTAAGCCATTTAAAAAGACATACTGTACATCATAAATGTATTTTTTAAATACAATTGTGTCCTTTTTTTAAACTTGCCACTTGGAAGTGTTTTAGTATGAGCCATTTAAAAGGCATACATCATAAATGTATTTTTAAAATAGATTTGTGTCTTATAAAAAATATAAAAAATGTACGATCTTATTTTGAAGGCAACCAGAAACCTTATTTCTGCTAGCTCGAAAACCGGATGTCCTATTTCTGCTCATGGAACGGAGCTGTTATTTCTGCTAACGGAACATAGCTGTTATTGCCGCTCACGGAACACATCTGTTAGTGCTACTTCACGGGAAGAACCCAAGATTGCACGTTTAAAGACGTTCCCAACAGACCCCATGTAGACAGTCCATCTGTCGGCTTTGATTGATTGATTGATTCATGTACTTTATTTAGTAAGACATGAGAACAACAGTACATAGAATTACAAATTCACAATACAAGGTCTACTAAACTGGAAGGCTCATAAAGCACTAAGCTTGTTTAAAATGAGATCCCCACGCACAAAAATCATGGATGGCATCCTGGTCCGTGTATTTTTCGGCCATTTGAATTTTAAATTTGATAAATGAAATTCGGAAAACGGTCTTTTTTCTAAATACTATTTATTGTTTTCTAAATACTATTTAGAAATGGTTAAACAAAACTTAGAAATAGGTATTATATGACCCAATTCCCGATTTTCGTTGGTGTGGTTCTAAACAGAATTATGAATTTAAAACAACAGTGCGCAAGCTGTACTGAATTCTATTGTCTCCATATTCCAGGCGCGTCTGTGCTATAGCCACGCCCCCTTCTGTGACGCACACGGAACTGATGAGCAGACTTTTACTTTTTACATATTTATCGACAATAAAGTATCAAAAACAAATAAAAAGCACACACAAACGCTGGGGGGTATCTTAGAGGAGAGCCTTGGAATGGTTAACTTTGGATTTATAAGAATGTAAAATCGCTAAAATAACTAGTAAACAGTGGTGGAAAAAGTACTCAATTCTTTTACTTAAGTAAAAATATCTGCAATGTAGAAATACTCTGTTACAAGTAAAAGTCCGGAATTCAAAATTTACTTGAGTAAAAGTACAAAAGTATTGGTATCAAAATGTACTTAAAGTAACAAAAGTAGAAAGTACTCATTATGCAAAAACTTTAAAAAAAACTTTAAATGTATAAAAATCTTTTGAAAGTCGCAGATCTACAAGCTCACAATGCATGGCATTGTGAGCTTTTAGATCGCTATTTTCAAATGGCCGAAATGTAGGCTATCTAGGGCTGAAGTGGTTAATGTATGTTTATACATTTCTGTCTTATAAAAATATTCAATCAATCAATCCACCTGGCCAACTAAAAAAAAAGAGAAGGAAATTGGCCTTTGGCACTCTGACATACAGTATATAAATATCAAGAGTGATTGTTTATTATACCCACATAGTAATACCCATTATTATTATTATTATTATTAGTTATTAATTATTAGTTATTATTATACAGTTATCAGACATCCCACCTCTCCCTTAAGTTGCAGGAGTCTCCCGGAAATGGAGCTCACCTACTATATATATATGAACATATATGCCAATATATGGTAATTATATGCAAAATATATGCTGCATATATGCCATATTCAGGTTCATATATGTGTATGTGGATTTATAGGAAATATATGTCATATAGATCATATATATCCACATATATGTTAAACATATATGTGGATTATATATATAAAATATATATATGTTCTTGACCTCCCTGAAATGATTTTTTTCCAGGGTGGGATGTCTGAGTTATTATTATTATTATTATTATTATTATTATTATTATTATTATTATTATTATTATTATTATTATTATTAGTTATACCCATAGTAATTGTTTATTATACCCACCTTTATAACAACGTTTTTCACAATGAGTTGTATATTATTGTATGTCTACAGCATATGCTCATGGCTCCCTGGATAATATAGAGATTATGTATGGGCCATGGCTTTGGTATGGGCTAGCCACTTCTGATCATATACCAATTACTATGATGATTAATGTTGAGAATGTACCCCAGCTGACTGTTACTGGTAGTGCTGTTAACACAGGGAAGCTGGTGTGGTGACAAAACTGACCAAAGAGGACATTGATAGATATTCTATCTTGACAGACAATTTATAAAAAATATATAAATATAGAACTGCCTAGGGATTCCCTAATGTGTTTAAATGTGAACTCTACAGACCCACACCATGCTACTGAACTGTGTGCCATATATGATAATATTGTGTCAGCTTTAATTATCTCTAGTGAGCCCTTCTGTAAATTTAAGAACAAGGTTTTTAACATCAAACCTGGGTGGAGTGAGTATGTAGCTGAGCAACACTCTGAAGCCAGAGAGGCCTTTAAACTCAGATCTGGTCTGAGGCAGGTAGGCCTGGACAGTGGGTTTTGCTTGAGCGTAAAAAACAAACAAATGCTAAATTAAAAAATGCTCTTTGTTTTATTAAGACAAAGGGGAACACAATGAGGGCTGATTTGCTTGCTAGGAAACTGCAAAAAAAGCTATGATGACTGCTGGAAAGAGGTCAGGGTCATGAATAACTGTAAAACCTCTTGATCATCTGATGTTGAGGGTGTCTGTGGCCAAGACAAGATTGCTAAAGTGTGGCGGGAGAAGTACTGTAATCTCTTTAACTGTGTTAAAAGCAATGCTGTGGTAATTGATAATGTTGACCTTTCTGCAAACATGGTAGTCAAATCAGCTGATGTTTCTGCTGCCATCAAGTTGCTTGTGGCTTGGATTGTATTACTGCAGAACACCTAAAGTATGCCAGCTATAGGCTCTGTCCACTGCTTGCTATGTGTTTCACATGCAGGCCTCATATATGGTTCATGGTGTTCTTCCTAAATCCATTATGTCTGTACTGTTGGTGCCTGTCCTGAAAGACAAGGCTGGGAAGCTAAATAGCATGGACAATTATAATTGCCCTTGTCTTGTCTAAAATATTGGAAAGAATACCTAAAATATAACGCCAAAAAAAGTAACATCATGATCATGAGAAGCAGAGAGGACAGGAAATTATCTTTCTCTGCTTTTCAATTGTGTGATAGTCCTCTCATAATATAAGGAAATAAAATACAGTGGTCATGTCCTCACTGTCTGATGATTGGATGGACGGACGACAGGGATGTCTACAGACAATGTCATAAAATGTATGCACAGGCCAAATTGCTGCTCCTGAATTTTTTTATGTGTTCTGTTGATGTTAAGTGTTCACAGTTCAGAGCCTATGTCACACCTCTGTATACAGCTCATCTCTGGTATTCGTACAGGGTGAGGAGTTTGCAGAGGCTCAGAGTGGCTTATAATGATGTTATTAGGTTGTTACTCCACATACCCAGATGGCATAGTGCCAGTGATTGTTTGTGTCCACCGGTGTGCCTACATGTGATGCACTTTTAAGACAGTTGATGTACAATTTTATGTGTTGGCTTGATGTGTCCGAGAACAGCATCATAGAGGCCCTAAAAACCCATCTTTCTGGAGGCCGAAAGAGGAGCTAGTACCAGTTTCCCTGTAGACAGACGACCCCCCCCCCCTCCTCTTTTTGTACATATTTTGTATTTCCTCTTGCTTTTTTTTTTTTTATATAATTTTTATTTTTCCATGCTTCCCCCCCCCCCCCTTTTTTTTGTACATATATTTTTTAAATGCTTTTTTTGTACATAGTGGTATTTTTTTTTATGTATTATCTGTATTTTCATGTTGATTTTTGAACTGTTTGGTTGCTACTATATATGTCTATGAAATTAACTCAAGGACCCCAACGGAAACAAGTCCGCAAGGACTTTTTTGGCCGGACCTTTTAGACAAAAGCATTATAAATGTAACTGTGTTGTTTTACATTCTTTTGCCTAATAAAAATTTCAATCAATCAATCAAAAAACAAGCCCTATGAGAAGCAGTTATCGATACACATCCAGGCTCAGAGAGCATTGGCGTAATAGCCTGTATATTTTTTTATTAATCCAAAGTTAACCATTTTAAGGCTACTATGGGTATAACTAATAATAATAACAACCGTATAATAATAATAAATAATAATAAGAATTCATAACTAATAATAATTAGTTAATTACATTACTATGTGGGTATAATAAAGAATTGCTCTTGATATTTATATACAGTATTTGTATACTGTATGTCAGAGTGCCAAAGGCTTTCCTTTTTTCTCTTTTTTTGGGGCTGGCCAGGTGGATTGATTGATTGATTGAATATTTTATTAGACAGAAATGTATGATTTTGATTATTATTACAAAACCTACATTAACCACTTCCGCCCTAGAAACAATTCGGCCATTTGAAAATATCAGATCTATAAGCTCACAACTTGTGACTCACAATGCGAGCATTGTGAGCTTGTAGATTTGCTATTTTCAAAAGATTTTTATACATTTGAAAACTTGTGAAATGTGAAAGTTTTTGCATAATGAGTACTTTCTACTTTTGTTACTTTAACTAATTTTGATACCAATACTATTGTACTTTTACTCAAGTAAATTTTGAATTCCGGACTTTTACTTGTAACAGAGTATTTTTACATAAAATAATTGAGTAGTACTTTTTCCACCACTGTTTACTAGTTATTTTAGCGATTTTACATTCTTATAAATCCAAGGCTCTCCTCTAAGATACCCCCCAGCGTTTGTGTGTGCTTTTTATTTGTTTTTGATACTTTATTGTCGATAAATATGTAAAAAATAAAAGTCTGCTCATCAGTTCCGGGTGCGTCACAGAAGGGGGCGTGGCTATAGCACAGACACGCCTAGAATATGTAGACATAGAGACACACGGGGACTACAAATTTCACGCCCACTTTTGAGACAGCGCCGCTACTCGAGGTCCGTTAGAACGATGAACTGCAGCTGCCAATGCATTCCCTATGAGAGGATATGAAAGTTAGCCTACTTTTAAAATTATCCTGCATTAACTGAAGACGATATTGATTTAAATAAAAATATGTTTCCAAATGTATGGAGTGTCTTTGTCAACATATCTTCTTGTTTTCTTAATAGTTGATGTGTTTTACATTTAATTTGCCACTTTAACGAGTTACCCATAATGCTAACACAGCAGAGGGTAGACAGCAGACGGGCATTTCAGTGACATCACTGTCTTTATGAGCGCCGAGCGCCGACCAGTGGCGTACCCACTGTAGAGGCAGGAGAGGCGGTCGCCTGCCCAACTAAGATCTCGCCTCCCCTAAAAAAAAAAAAAAAACCCGAAAATGTGTCATTGCGTGCTTAATGTCCTCAAAGTCACGCATCCAACTAGCTTTGAACTGAGCAGATTGGACCTTCTGTTCCAGAGATAATGACCAAAACCTATTGAAAACGGCCACTTTCGCCAGTTTTCTGGGTATTGAAAACCTCAAGGGATGCGTCCGTGACGTATACCATGCGACCACTTAAACTCTGGATCTCCGATGCTAGCGGTTTTGACATACTGATGGAGTATATTATAGTAAATTGTGGGTAGTATATCGAGATGAAAGATATGGGACATTAAAAAGGACAAATTAAACAAATGGGACAGATTATTAGAACACAAAAAAAATCGCTACAGCCTCAGTAGTTAACCAGTGAAATGACGGTATTTTACAATGCCTCTCATAGAGATTGCATTGAGAGCTGCAGTTCATCGTTCATCATGATTTGTGTGCATGGGGTTCTCATCTTAAACAAGCGTAATGCTTAATGAGGGTTTCCAGTTTAGTAGACCTTGTATTGTGAATTTGTACTTCCATGTACTGTTATGTACTGTCATGTACTATTCTCATGTCTTTCTAAATAAACTACATCAATCGTTCTAACGGACCCCAAGTGTCAAAAGTGGGCGTGGATTTGTAGGCCTTCCGCTTCCGGTCGTGTGTCTCTATAGAATTCAGTACAGCTTGCGCACTGTTGTTTTAAATTCCTAATTCTGTTTAGAACCACACCAACGAAAATCGGGAATCGGGTCATATAATACCTATTTCTAAGAGTTGTTTAACCATTTCTAAATAGTATTTAGAAAACAATAAATAGTATTTAGAAAACAATAAATAGTATTTAGAAAACAATAAATAGTATTTAGAAAACAATAAATAGTATTTAGAAAACAATAAATAGTATTTAGAAAACAATAAATAGTATTTAGAAAACAGACCGTTTTCCGAATTTCATTTATCAAATATAAAATTCAAATTCAAATGGCCGAAAAATACACGGACCCATCATGGATTTCGCGGTTGTGTCAGTAGCAGCAGCTCTCATCATCTTCTGCTATCCCAACACATTTGAGATAGGAGGTGTTACTGAATGTTGTGAACCCAAGTGGATCTCTTCCAACAGATGAGGTAACGTGGAACTGTTTTTGTCTGTCCTGTGTGGGCATTTTACATATTCGAAAACTTGTGAAATGGGACCTTCTGTATAATGAGTACTTTTACTCTTGGTACTTTACGTATATTTTGTTGCCAATACTTTTGCACTTTTACTTGAGTAAATGTTGTACTTGTAACAGACTATTTCTACAATAGAGTATTGATACTTTTACTTAAGTAAAACCTGTAAGTACTTCTTCCATATAGCCACCTAGCCTGGCTCCACCCCCTGAATCGCTTGCTTCGCATGCAGCCCACCCAGAGCAGCACTCAAGACACACTAGTGTGTGTGTGTGTGTGTGTGTGTGTGTGTGTGTGTGTGTGTGTGTGTGTGTGTGTGTGTGTGTGTGTGTGTGTGTGTGTGTGTGTGTGTGTGTGTGTGTGTGTGTGTGTGTGTGTGTGTGTGTGTGTGTGTGTGTGTGTAATGGGGGGTTCAGGGAGGTAGACAAAAGGACACAAACAATACAGTACAATAATACCAAATAAGACATTCCCTCTAAACTACATCTAGCCAAAAAGCTACACATCAAAGGAAGTTATCACTCATCATCAAATACAACAGATGAATTATAATAACATCACCCAGACATAACTGTATCAGTTTTAAACTAGGCTACCATAAAATAACACATGGTTGTCACATTGCTAAAGAGAAATCAAAACCAGCCATGCTGGTCATTTGTAATACATGAATCAAAACAGAAATAACACACAAGTTTGGTGACTTACGTTTGGTCAGTCAGTTGGGACACAACTTAGATATCCTGTAATGAACTGATGAACTAAACTAAATGAACTAAACTAAACTTTTAACTATGTTAAACACATTCTAGAAGGCTGTGTTTCTGGGTTCAAGGTTCAAGGAGCTTTATTGTCATTCCTTTTACAGAACAAAATGTGTTACCTAGGTCCTGGTCAAGGCAGAATAAATAAAATACTTATTTTCTCTCTTTAGTTTAGTTCAAAACTGCATATCGGTATGTTTCGGTATGTTTCACTTATTTGCTCGCTAGTGCTACTGCTGCCCAAACATATCTGATCTACAAGCATACTGGTGGTTGTGGTTATTTTTGGGCAGCATAGGCAGGGGGCCGGGTCAAATAAGTGCAAGTGAAACTTAAGTGCTGCATGCTTGGAGAGAGAGGAAAAGAATGCACTCCATTTATAATATCCATTTATAATAATAATACCTGGAATATATATATAGCGCTCTAAGTACTCAAAGTCGCTTTACATGTGTGTGTGCGGGCCAGGGGGAGAGGAGGAAAAAAAGAACAATTTTATTAGGAAAAAAACATAACAGCACTTCTACAGGCAAGACTACAGTAAACTTTAGTTTTATTTCATAGGATTAATGAAGGAATAAGTCGGTCCCTCTGCGCCCTTGCAAGCAAAACCTCGGGGAGCAAACGTCGATCAGATCGGTGGCTTTGCTCTGCAACCTCCAAAAAAGGTCATGGAGGGGAAGATCTGGGCTATAAATGGTGTATTGTGAACATATGGGGTTTGGTGGTTAGTGTGGAGATGTGCTGATTGTTGATTTTATACTTTGCATTCATTAGGTCTGGAGGCTGGGCAGCATATAGGGCAGCATATAGCAACACGCATCATCCTGAAAGCGGTGTCTGGATTCATGAACGACAAAAACCGCAAGAAGCCCCTGGTCCTCTCTCTCCATGGGCCGAGTGGTACAGGGAAGAACTTTGTCAGCCAACTCATAGCTGCGAACATCTACAAAGAAGGCATGAGCAGCAGATTTCTCCATGTGTTCTCAGCTGAACTTCACTTTACACATGCAAGTCAAATTGAGACCCACATCTAGCTCTAGAATCAACAAATCCTCCTTTTGGTTAAATCTGTTACTACACTGGTTCAACAGTTGTGTCATTCTAACTCGTTGGTTTTCAAACTTTGTACCCAGGGCACACCAACAAGTAAGTCAAAATATCTCAAGGCACTAGGGATGGCCATCCTGAAAAACAAAAACAAACGAAAAACCTCAACCTTTAACCACAACTCGTTAAGCCCATAAGAATAAACTGTACTATTTTAGAATGGATGAATGTCTGTGAATCACTCAGGGTCCCAAATTAACACTCGCCAGGGCTGCGTTTGTGAAACTGTTACAGGAACCCAGTATAGCCAAATGTGAGTAAAAGTTGTCTTTGGTCAGTAAATAAGTTTCACTTATTACACAATGTGTTGTTTTGTGTATGTTCCTACTTAGGATGGGTTAAATGCAGATAACACACTGCATATGCAAAATACACAGTGAGAAATATCGAAGGAGTATATACATTATTTTATTATATATAGCAAATAAGAAGAATTATAAATCATAACTCTTTGTACAGTTGTATATATTGCAATAATGATGTGTGTGTGTGGTTGTCTCAATTCCCAAGACACGCTGTACTGGGCTTGACTCACGGCACACCGTTTTGGAACCACTGTTCTAACTGCACACAGACATAATAGTTTTTATCGTTGTACAGTATTTATTTGTCTGTTGTTTATCCCCAGTCTCAGTTACAGCAGTGGATCAGTAGCAACGTCACCGACTGTCCGACCTCCATGTTCATCTTTGATGAGATGGACAAGATGCATCCTGGCCTGATTGACAGCATTAAGCCCTTCCTGGACTACTATAAAAGACTTGATGGAGTCTCATATCGGAAAGCCATATTTATTCCTTCCTCAGGTGAAGACAAAACTCATTAGTTTGTTAAATAACAACTATTTCTTACCTTAGGAAGGAACAGGTTGAAGGAACACAAACCAAGCTAAAGTGTTATTTTTGTCCTCCTTTAGCTGTATTTCTAATCGTCACAAAATACAGCTGACTTTGGACTACACTGTGAGCGTACATTTTTATATAGTTTTGCTGTTGTTGACCGTGGCCTCCGTTTTACTTCAATTCATCAAGTGTTTTCTTATTTTTTGGATTCTTCTTCTCACCGTAAAGGAATGTTAAACAAACAAAAATTCTCCTTGTATTCAAGCAATGTTCAATTCAATGGAGTTTTATTGGCGTGAGAAAACATAAGTTTTACATCGCAAAAGCAAGTGTCAAAACATTATAATACAATTTAAGAAGAACATGAGGATACCAATCCTTCAAGCCTGGCCAAGTTACTATCACCAACACATTGTCTTTGTTATTATGCAGACAATCAAAAAGATTGATTGTACCAGAAGCAGGTAAAAAAAAGATACCAGAAGCAGGTCATTTCATGATGTCCATCCCTTTTTTATCCAATGTGCAACATTAAATTAGGCCATATTTATCATTTCTCAGCACATTGAAGCACTAAGCATAGCTGAAATAAATCTAATTGTGCCAGGAGCAGAGCAGTAGAAAAATCAAGATACCCCCATGGTTTGTAAATAATTAACTTGATCTTATTAATTTGTTTTTAATTGTTTTTACTTGTGTATGTGTAACACACTGACTTGTCAATTGTGAATACTACAGGTGTTAATACAAAGTTAATTTTGTTTATAATAGTAATGCTGGAGGTAACAGCATCACAGAGACAACTCTGGATTTCTGCAGATCAGGACGAGACAGAGAGGAGATTGAACTGAAGGACCTCGAAACAAATCTTTCTCTGACTGTGTTCAACAACAAGCAAAGTGAGTACTTGATGCATTCATACTTTACTGAAATGCCTATATAATTAGAGGTACATTGTCATTAAAATAAGATTCCATCTGACAACGTCGTCAGATGGGGGAAGCAAGGGGGTCATCTCGGTAAACTGTGTAGTGTGGGCCATTCTTCAATCAAATACCTCATTGTACTGCGCTACTGGCGGCTACTGCCTAGTTGTTTAGATCCCATATGCCGGGTACTGCCTAGTTGTTTAGATGCCATATTCTGAGAGGACATGGGAAGTCATTGACAAGCCCACATTGGCTGGCCTTTTACCAAAGCCAGCCAATGAGGAGAAAGTGATGAGAAGTGACGACTAGTGGCAGCGTCTGTTTATTGACAGGTTTGGCAACCTGTAAAAATTCGGACAGCTTTTTTCTCTGTGTCTTTTTTGTACCCTTATGGTGTAGGTGGGCTATGGCATACCAACGTGATAGACAAGAACCTGGTGGACTTCTTCATACCCTTTCTCCCTCTGGAATACAAACATGTTGTCCTGTGTGCTAAGGCTGAGATGGCTGCCAAGGGCCTGATACCGGACCAAGATGTGGCTGAAAAAGTGGCCATAGACCTTGCCTACTTCCCTAAGTCAGAGAAAGCCTTCTCTGTCAAAGGCTGCAAGAATATAGGGAGCAAGCTAGACTATTATCTCTAGATCTATTGTTGTGCAGTTATTAATCTTATGTCTTGTGGGGGCAGACCTTGTAGTCAGTGGGTGTCCACTGATTTAAATCCATCACTCTGTGTGCATTTTGAGAGGAAAATGGACAACATAGACATAGACCTATTTATAACTTGATGGGGGATCTTAGGACATCCTTTAACATCTTGAAAAGTTCATATTTCATGCTAACTATTATTTTACACTAGGGCTGCACGAGATGGACAAAATTTCATACCTTGATATTTATGCAAAATATCTAAATAGGGTTATCGCGATTAATTACATGATTTTTCATAGTTAATCATGCATGATTCATGATCAATTGCAAATTCATCGCAATTGTTTTTATTATTGGTCGTTAGTTAACATTAACAACCAATTTATACATATATAAAAAAAATTACAAGTCAACTGCTATTTCATTTTCAATGAAAGGTGAGCGCTGGTCCTGTGAAACTGTTATGGTCGTGTCTCACTCGGAACGACTACTCTGATGCTGTAATGTGAGTAATTAAAGTATTTACTGTACTGTATAAACACTTTAGATTGTCTCTGTCGGGTGGAAACCTCATATGTCCAAAACCGTTACTTTTCAGGATTCAAATTAATAAGTAGCGTATTTACAAGCTCAAAACACGTCGCTTTGCGTCGCGTTTCGAGCTTGCAGATCTGCTACTTATTTTTTAAATGTTTTTTGGGGCTTTTTCTGCCTTTTTTTTATTGATAGTTTACAGTAGACTGACAGGAAATGGGGAGAGAGTGATGGGGAGTGACACGCAGCAGAGGTCGTCGGGGTCGGGATTCGAACCCGCGACGCGTTGTCAGGCTGCATTAGCAGCCTAGGTGCCCGGACCACTACGCCAGCCGTTCGGGCCAGATCTGATACTTTTGATGCTTTTATGTGACGCTGTGGTATGATCAAGTAGGGCATTCATTTACGAAAGAAAACACAAAAAGTTAGAATATGGAGATAGGAGGTTTCTGCCCGACAGTGACGATATATGTGAGAGGAGACAAACATTTTTGTCCAAAGTTTGGTGGGACTGCACCCTTATGCTTTTTGGTTTTAATTTATTTCATGTCATGCTGCTGTAATTTTGTTTTGTGAAGTACCTTGTTATAACAAATAAAGATGTACATAATGATGTACATCTAATGTGTACATCATGTACATCTAATGAAAAAATCTCCCAGGTTGTATTCATTCTGTGATATACAGAAGTCTATTCTTACACAGTGGTGGAAGAAGTAGTCACATGTTTAACTTGTTGTTTAAAAGTACTAATACCACAGTAAAAATACCTCAGAAATTGTACTTAAGTACATGTATTAGTTACTTTGCACCACTGGTCTTACAGATGATTGGGGTATATGGGAGAGGTGGCACAAGCTCTAACTTTGGTTAGGGTGCTGTTCTCCTGGGCACAGCAGACAACCCATACATCACCCCACTAATTATCACCATTATTGAAACAGTTTTAGGTGTAATGGTAATGGCAAACACCAATTTACCCCCCCCCCCATCCACATTTCAAACAAATGACCCTTGATACATTCTTAATAAATACATCTGCAAAGTTGTAAATTACTTTCACCGTAAACAAAGTATCACTGCATTATATGTATATAAATGGACATAAGTATATTCCATTGTGAAGTATGATTTCAGACCTAGTACAGAGTGCTCCATCTCGTCCTCTTGCAGGTCTATTCCGCCCTCTGCTGGTGCTGTTAAGGAAGTGGTTTGATTCATTGATTGGATCCTAGGTGAAACATGGAGACTCAAAGTGGCCTCTATAGACCGCCGAAGTCTGACGTCATTTACACATCCTTTGTTTGTCTACCTGGTTCGCAGTTTTCCACCCCCGTTCTGAATCCCATAGACGTATTTAATATCGCGTCAAATAAGAACTGTGTTCCAAAAATAAACAAATGACCACGGCGGGTTGACTCTTATGGATATGAAGCATCAACTGACGGTGAGAAAACGCTAATGTTACTTCCGCCAAATTAGTTACATTTTCGCCAGAAACAGACTGTATCAAATATAAGTGACTGACTATCATAAACTATACAGAACCTCCTCCCTGACAATAACGCCGACACGCGGTGTTTATTTTTGGACCACAATTCTTATATGAGACGATTCTAAGATGACCCAATGTTATTCTCCATAGAGAAATTACTTCCGCAAACCTGGGGATGAACGAGTGACGTCAGGACTTCGGTGCTCTATTCAGGTTAAAAACAACCACAGGTGTAATTGTGTATTGCAGTGCTTCTCAAACTTCATGTCAAGGACCCCCAAATGAATATGCGTTTGGCCGCGGACCCCCATGTGACAATATTTAGTGGCAGGGACCCCCATTAGAAGTTTTAAACGGATGTTGATGCTGTATTAACTCAATTTGCTGGGGACCCCCTGGAACCCCCTCAACTTCCTCAAGGACCCCTGGGGGATCCGCAGACCCCACTTTGAGAACCACTGGCCATTTGGAGAATTTCGGGCCATTAAGCCACCACACTACACTGTTGGTATTTCTGTTGCTTCCAGACTGCTTTAGATAGGATTACTGTTAAAGTCTTGAAAAACTAGATGTGTAATGACCGTTTGATTTGATGTGATGTATTTATTCGCACAATAAAAACAAAAAAACAACAAAGGTAACATTAAAACAACGCAGAAATAAGTGCAGGTGAGAAAAGGAAACCCATAAAGGTCTCACCTAAAAATAATAAACAAGTAGTTATACATAATAATCAAGTTAAACATAATAATGTAATTTGTAATTTACAGTTTATAGTTCTTCCATATTGTTTCTGTATTAAGACCACCTGACACTTTGATGTATTTAAATCTACACTGACAAATAAAGGGAAACATTCTATCATTATTAGTTATTTTATTTGTTTATGTTCAACCATAGTGTTCAACACACAACGGAGCAGTTGCAGTAGCCAATCACAATGCAGCTGTCCCTTCAGCTTTGCGTTCGGAAATAGAGCATCGCAGTTTCCGCCCACTTCCTGGTTTTTCGTGGTGCCGGAAGGAAAAGCTCAATGCATTTTTCCCATTGACATTTCCAAAAATATTTATATCAATTAATTTAAGCCTCGAATCAAGCCATCCAGGGTCCTGGTGAATCATGACCATAAAACGTTTGATTCTGTGAAAAAACTTTTTTGAAAACGGCAAAACAGAGGGTATTTATTAAATATAGTATATCATATCATTAAATATAAAATAAAAAAAATCACAGAAAAAAACGTGTTATGGTCATGATTCACCAGGACCCTGGATGGCTTGATTCGAGGCTTAAATTAATTGATATAAATATTTTTGGAAATGTCAATGGGAAAAATGCATTGAGCTTTTCCTTCCGGCACCACGAAAAACCAGGAAGTGGGCGGGAACTGCGATGCTCTATGCGCACCGGGAGCGCACTGGCGTATTGGTTTGTAATGGCCAGTGCACTCAGTGCCATATATCCGAACGCACCCGTTGTCAATCACAATGCAGCTGTTCCTTCAGCTTCTTCTGGGATCTATTCTACTAACTAGTAAAAAACAGTAAAGATGGTAAATCAAAATACTTCAATTTCAAAATTCAAACAGCTGAAAACCTATATTTAGAAGGAGTATCATTTGACGGCAACAATCAACAAACATCGAATTTTCAAAGATGCCGAAGAAAACCAGCACGCAATAAAACTGGCAAATATCAAGAAGCGATACAACAAATGTAAGTTTACCCGTGTGTGTGTGTGTGTGTGTGTGTGTGTGTGTGTGTGTATATATATATATATATATATATATATATATATATCATTTGATGATTTTCATTGATCTTTTATTAATGCTATTTCATATGGTTTGGGCCTGTACTGCCCTGTACTTGTTGACGCCCCCTTCAGGATTTTTTGGTACACCTAATACAAAGCAGCCCTACAAAGCAGTATAACTACTTTTTTGGACACACCGACTTATTTGTGTATCTCAAAGGTCAAATTAGCCTTCGTGATTTTAAGGGATAAACAAATTCCAATAACAGATGTAGGCCTACAGTTAGTGTAAGATCACTTATATGCTGATATCTAATTTGCTGACCAGTTAAATAACTTTTAATCCCACTGTTCTGTTTCTTTTGTTCCTACATAGTAACTAGCCAATCACAATGCAGCTATACTTCTAACTAGCCAGTCGCAATGCAGCTGTCCCTTCAGCTTATGGGTTCTATACTTCTAACCAGCCGATCACAACGCGGCTGTCCCTTCAGTCTATGGCACGGTGTTAATCAGCAGGCAGCAGCACCTGTGCTGAAAGACAAACGTGTCTGATAGCAGGAGGAGAAGGAGATTCTGTTTGATCTGTGTTTATTTAGATGAAAGATGGCTTTGAATCAAACACTGAAGACCTTAATTGACCAGCGACTCGCTGTGGCTGCAGATGAAATCTTTAACAAGCATTTCGCTCCAACCAGAAAATTATGGAGCAACAATGCAGGATTCTGGACTTGGCATTAAAAGCAGACGAGTAGGTCGTTAACATCATTACTGTGTGTGTGTGTGTGTGTGTGTGTGTGTGTGTGTACACAATGTTGCACATTAACCTAATCATCTGGGGACCCCCCAAAAACTCTAATCACTATTTGTCCTGACTCCTTTGCCTCGGCAGGATGACCTAATCATCTGGGGACCCCCAAAAACTCTAATCACTATCTTTGTCCTGACTCCTTTGCCTCGGCAAGATGCCAATAATGTCAATGGAGTGGTCAATGGAGTGGTCCTTGGGGCTGACACCAGGACCACTGCTGTATGCAGACCTAACTTGCCTTACTACTTTGACTTTATATATTTTTTCTATACTGTATTTTGCAGCCCCATAAGAGACAGCCAAGGGATGGAGGGGTAGGTTTAGGTTAGGTCCTATATTCCCCGCTCTCCTAGGAAAGCGGGGAACATAGAACCTGGGGAACATAGAACCTGGGGAACATAGGTACGGTCCTGGGATGGAGACCTGATTGAAATCTTCAGTGAAGGCTACGAGCATTGGGCTGTTTATGTTGGGGATGATTATGTTGTCCACTTGACAAGCAACTGTGAGTCTGTCATGTACTGTACCTTAATTCAAATACTGATGAAGCCCAAAGATGGACAGATAATAACAATGGGCCTCATGCAGCAACCGTTCTTAAGAGGACATTTCTTCTTAAACCCACTTAAGAAGTTTTTAAGAAGATTTTGGTATACTCCGATGTTTTCTTAGCTGTGATCTGTTCTTAGGTAAGAACAGAATCTACGCACATTTTCTTAAGAGGACATTTTTTCTTAGACCCACTTAAGAAGTTTTTAAGAAGATTTTGGTATACTCCAATGTTTTCTTCTCTTAGTCGGCGACGTACAGCTTGAGACCTACTCTGGGAGACTTCTCACAGCTGAGGAGTGAGTGAGAAGTTCTATCACACGAGACCGTACATAGTTTATGAAGGCAAGCAATGTGAATGTCATATCATAGCATATTATGTTCTACTGTTAGGTGTACATTTTCTCTGTCTATGTTAGTCCATTTTATTTATATTATTATTTTTGGTCTATACTATGTTCTAACCTTTGTGCCAATGTTATATGTATGTGTATATATATATATATATATATATATATATATATATATATATATATATATATATATATATATATATATATATATATATATATATATGTGTGTGTGTTGTACACATCGATGACATTGTTTTTCTATATAATGCTGACAGTGATGATTTGTAAGCAAGGAGACTGAAGACAGACACAGGGAGTTTGCCAGTGTGGGAGACCGTCTGGGGATCACTCCCATCCACAGGGCAGAAAACAGAAATCGGGTGATGACTGGCCTGAGTCTGACAGCCACGCAGGCAGTCACCATGGCCACACCGCTGCAACGACGCTGGGCTGTCAGCAGCGCCTCGTTGCTCATGTTGGCGGCAACCACCGTGGGAGCCCAGGAAGGCTCTAAGGATCGTGGCTACATCAAATGCGTGGAGGACTGCAAATCCCTATACTGTGACAACAACGGCTACAACAACAACCCTAGGGATCCGTTCATGTCTAAGAAGGAGACGTGGTACATGCAATATACATGTGATTATAATTGTTGCCCAGATTGGACATGTGATCAGGGCTGCAACTACCGCTGCATGTGGGAAACAGTGGAGTCTTTCCAGAAGGAGGGGAAAGTGGTCCCAAAGTTCCATGGCACGTGGCCGTTGATACGTGTGTGGTGTCTTCAGCAGCCAGTAGCTGCCGTGGCCTGTGTGCTCAATTAGGGGGTTTGCCTTTTTGCGCTATGGAAATGCCACCGTGAAGTACAAATGCACAGTCTTTTGAAGATCGCCGTGACAGTGCAGCAATGTGCGTGTCTTTTTGCCTGGTTGATGGCCTCTCTGTTTCATTCCTTGGGGAACAACATTACTGAGGCACTGGACTGTTTCTCCATAACAGCATACATCCTCTGCTCAGAGAATGCTGGACTTAAAGAGAATACCCTTGAAGGTACTATATTTCGTCTTCGCCTGGGTGTATGTTGTCTACCTCCTTGTCATGTGGATCAACTGGAACTATACCGCCCACAATGTATTCAACGGCATATTTGGTTCTCTTAACACGTGGGGGCTTGTCCGGGATCTGTTTACTGTATGTGTTGAACACATTGGCATAATTTAAAACTGAAAGTTGTTTGTGAATATTAATGATGGTCTAAATATTGTCACCACTTAAAAGTGCTCTATTTAATGTGTTATAGTTCTCTGAGTGTATTCAGGGTGGGGGCTCAAAAGCTACAGTAACATTTTGGTGTATCCTACTATAGTTCCTCCCATGCTTTCCATTAGTTAATGTAAATGAGCCAGGTGGATGGGAGGGCTACATGTGTATCATAAGTTTCACACTTCTATTTACTTCCATTTATCTGGGATTGTTCTGAACATAAAGGATTATTCACATGCACGCTAAAAGTTAAGTGTCAACTTATAGCCCATTTATCAAGATTGATCTCATCATTATTTGTGAAAATTAGGTGAAAATTACACCATGTCAGGGATTGACACTAACACCCATAGATATATATAAAGGCTAGATGACTCACCCGCGCTGCTGGCCAATGGAGTACGACGTTGCCACATGGCGGCCATCTTGAAACAGTCATTCATAACATTATGTCTATGGTGCATATACTTTAAAATAACCATAGCGTGCTCAATTTTCATCCGATTTTCAAACGGTTTGGTGTTTTGTAAACACCAAAGATGTAATAAAATTATAAAATTATAAAATAAAATAAAAAATAAAAAAACATGATTATAATTATAAGTATGCAGTATCATAACTACATCTTTGGTGTTTACAACACACCAAACCGTTTGAAAATCGGATGAAAATTGAGCACGCTATGGTTATTTCAAAGTATATGCACCATAGACATAATGTTATGAATGACTGTTTCAAGATGGCCGCGGTTGAGCTACGCTTGCGCCGTCCCCTTGAGCCATCTAGCCTTTATATATATCTATGCTAACACCTGCCCGCCTGCCCGGGGCAGGTAAATAAAATGGTAGGGCAGGTGAAGTTTGCTATCTGGTTGCCCCACGGGCAGGTGCACTCATGTTGTCTCTCCAGCTCTTTTTATTAAACAGAAAATGCCTTTTCGAGTCAGGATACCAATTTTATCGAATCAGGACAGAGAACTCAGACAGGATACAGATTAAACAAGTGAAATTGGAAGTGATGACACAAAGAAATGAGCATGTGAAATTGGAACTGGAACATTATAAAAATGAAGCTGATAAATGGGTACTCTCTCCTGATTGGCTGAAATGGTGTCACCTAACTGGAGAGACAGAGAGACCCCTGTTACTGAACAAACACTCTATAGCAATGAGTACTATCAGAATATAGAGCTTTAACCCATAACAAAACCCTTTTTGTTTTAACCAAAAAATATCACTTACCCTACCTTCAACCCATAGTCATATTCATAGCTATTTAGATATTTGGCATACATATTGAGGTATGACATTTTTTATCGTGCAGCCCCATAATTCGCAAGTAGAAAGTAAAAGTGTTTAATTGAATGGTAATTCAAATTTAACCTATCATTTTATAAAGGACGATTAACTTTTCGGGCAAGTGGGCAAGACCTGTGGGCAAGTAGAAAATGACCTGTACTTGCCCGACGGGCAAGTGCCTCTGAGACCTTAGTGTCAACCCCTGCATGTGCATCAAATAGGATGCAATTCAAAGAATAATAAAATACATTATCAGAGCATTGTGTTTAAAGACAGTCCATCATTGAAACCTTTAGGAGCATAGACTAAAATAAGCAAGCCTATTTAGTTAAACATCAAGATACTTAACATAATGTTCTTTTTCAAAAGAAAGAAGCTTTACTTTTTCATTTTACGTACTATGCTAAGATAAAGATGCTTAGTGTAAAATGAAACTTTCTTGTTAACATAATTTACCATAGTGTGTGATTTTGAAATTGACAGTACCATCTGATGCTTGTTTCTTGCCCAACACATTATAGAAAGTATTTAACACAACTTTTACTGCTCATTTAGGTCATGAGGAACATGCCACAGACCCAGCAGCAACAAAAGCGGTGTGGTGTCAGATTCAGGGTAAAGTATATATAACCAAGGAAGTACTGGTCCTGATTATGCAGAATGTCCCATGTCCCATTTCAAGTTTTCAAATGAATAAAAAGTATAAAGATCTTTTGAAAATAGCAGATCTACAAGCTCACATTGCGTCGCATTGTGAGGCTGAAGTGGGTAATGATTGTTTTGTAATCAAACTCTACCGGGCGCCTGCTGGCCTAGCGGTCCAGGCGCATACCACATAGGCTGGTTATCCTGTCTGACAGCGTGTCGCTATTTGTTGTTTACATAGCGATAGCACAAAGTATTCTGTAGTTCTTGAAACATTAGTAAGAATGCTTAAAATGGTTTTGAAAGGTTTTGATTCTAATCTTGATTTGTTTGTTTTGTCAAAAAAGCAACACTGTTGCACGATGGAGAATAAATTAAGCTGAACATTACAACAAACGTAATCATTTCATTGGAATGTGCAAGGACACATTTGTAAGATCAATCTTAATAATGATCTTGCATGTTCATCCACAAATTCTGCATGCCTTTTCTGTTTCCCATTACACCTTGTATCTCTGTACTTTCTCCACCAGGGGTCAGTTTAACAAACGTTTGGTGGCAGTGAAGAGAATTCCCCTAGATGAGTCTAGATGTACCGACCAGGAGCTGGACCTGATGAGTGAGGCAGACGACCAACATCACCCCAACATGGTTCGCCTCTTTCTCTCCACTAAGGACCATCAGTTCCACTACATGGCCTTCAGTTCATCTGACGCAACACTGGATGAGGTACTGCACTGCATGACAGATTGACTGACCTCTGTAGAACATTATGTCTGTAAAATCACTTCAAACCTGGTGACAAACAGTGAAGCATATCATTTAGAAATGCACTGGACCACACTAACACAGTTTGTTGGACAATGTCATCACACACTTTTGTCCTTCTTTTACTACAATGGTGCCTTGTGTCTTTTTCCAGTACCTATTCCGGTTTGATAATCGGGAGCCAGATCTAGAGCCAGTGATGATGCTTCAACAGATCATAGAAGGACTAGATCACCTACACTCTCTAAAAATAGGTAACTATTACTGATTGCAGTACAAAATCAGGTTGGAATTATTTCTTATTTTATTTATTGTTCATGTACAACATCTTCATGCCCAGTGTAAGTCTTGGCTTCACATGATTCTATCCTCTAGTTCACAATGCCATAGATGCCAGAACCCTCCTGGTGTCCACCCCTGATCCCAGCGGTCAGCGGAGGCTCATGATCTCTGGGTTTGAAAAGGCAGAGAAGGTTCCTGTGGGCAGTGAACTCGAGGTCAGTCAGTTGTAATGAATGATCAGAACTATGTAGAGCACAAAATCATAATTTCAACTCACACAGCGGTACTAGGTCATAACCTTCACTCTTCTCTCTCGCTCTCTGAGAGAGAGAGAGAGAGAGATGGTCAGAGTATTGTCCAAATGATTTCAGAACCTAGAGGAAAGCTTATTGTCAATGTTTTTATACAGGCAGTGAGTGACAGACTTCAAAAGGAGCGGCTGGATGGACCAATCATGAGACAGCTGGAAAGAGGGCAGCAGGACCTTGTCGAGGATGACTGGTTACATCACAGAGCCTCTACAGACATGTATGGGACCTAACTAACATAGCACACATACTGATATTATCTTCTGTGCTGTGCCATCCTAAATGTTAAGCGCATTATGACCGGAAAGACGGAGGTTTGATACACCAGACTGGCAGGAAAGAAATCAGGGTGAGGAAGTAAATGAGTAAAACTCACCCCTCCCTCAATATCCACCATTGAAGTACCCTTGAGCAAGGCATATACCATAACCCCAAAACTGCTCCACCAGTAAAAGACCGGAAAGCTCCCAGGTGTGAAAGTGTGTTATTATACGAGTGTGAAATAGAGCATTTATATTTTGACTTACCCTGGATAAATACTTTTTTAACACATTCCACGCCAGAGTTTAATATCATAATGTACTCACAAGTGCCAGCGATTTATTGTTGTTTTTTAGTTTTTTTCACGTCGCCACAGACATCGCTAAATCCGTTAAAATCGCGCGTTCAACTGTTTGTAAACACACAGGGGATCTGTGTGAGACGCCCAGCCAAAACCGTTTCGATCTGCGATCCGCCATCTTGAAGCTACAGCGGTTTATGCTAAACAGCGATCAGCGATGAGAAAAACAACAACCGAAAAAATTGACATTTAGTTTCCGCTTTAGAGTGGAGGCGGATGAGAACGAAAATCTCCGGATATGGATAATTCCATTTCCGGTGGTGCTACAATGAAATGTGTCGTGGCGAACGAGGCCTACAATGAAATGTGAACCTGTGAGTAAAAAATGCCTCAGTTTTCTTGCATCCTGCCCCCACTCCATTCTCCTCCTCATGCATACAACTAACCTTTTTC
The DNA here is from genome assembly GCF_963280865.1 of Gymnoscopelus braueri. Classification (NCBI taxonomy): domain Eukaryota; kingdom Metazoa; phylum Chordata; class Actinopteri; order Myctophiformes; family Myctophidae; genus Gymnoscopelus; species Gymnoscopelus braueri. The sequence goes on along the minus strand of NW_027660477.1, from coordinate 309,466 downwards.
TCCTCCTGTGCATGCTTCCTTTCACAGGTTTCCAAGGGGGGTCTCGGTGCGATCAGATCGGCAAGCTATCACAGGCCCCAAAGCCAAATACCCCAGGGTCTGTGCCCCAAACGGCCCGGCCCACCGCCCCCTCCTCTCCATCCCTCCTTCCTACCTCCCTTCATCCCCGCTCGCCCTCCTCCCTACCACCTCTATATTCGGCCCTTCATCTCACCACTGATCCCTCCCTTTCACTCACCCACAAACTCGCCCCCTAACCACGTCATCCCGCTACCATCCCATCACCATCCGACTCATGAAAGGGGGAAAAATGTTAATTTATGGTGATGTTTTTCGGTTAAAGTTAAGTAGTCTACGCGCCAGTATAAACCACCACTGGTCCTCTAAAGACTTAATCCCACCACTCCCCTTCACTCACCCACTAACTCCCCCCTAACCACGTCATCCCGCCACCATCCCATCACCTCCACCTCACAACATCCCTCACCCCCCCTTCCCGCCCATGGATGCTCGCAACATACCTACAACGCTCTGGAGTGTGGGTCAGTACACACACACACACACGAAAATAATCATTAGCGTTTACAAACTGAATAAAAACTAGATTCAGAAGAAAATGGACCCCGTGAGTCAAGCAGAATTGTACATTGTATTAGTAAAAGATATGGACGATAATGATTATTGGATACTAAAAACCTCCTTCTCGACAATCCGATTAACCTACATAAGCTAAATTAAATCGGTTATTGGTTCTAAATATCGGTTTCGATATATTTTCGGTTAACTGCCCACCATGAATCTGTGTTGTTTGCACCTCTAAGACAATGGCTCCCAAACCCTGTACTGTGTGTGTGTGTGTGTGTGTGTCTGAAAAAAATATTGTTTGTTCTGCTGTTCTCAGGGTCTGGCAGGTCTCATGCGATACCAGTGCTGCAGAGAGAAGCTACCAGGCCAACATGACGGTGGGTTTATGCCAAGTAAGTAAATGTGCTTCATTACTGTCCACCGATGGTAGAGCTGTTCTGATACCAGTATCGGAAAAGCTGCCGGTACTGCCTAAAATGCTGACGGAGAGAGTGTCAGTCTATCTTTTATCATATTTTATTTACAGCAATATTTTGAATGCTTCAGTTGATGTTGCACGACTGTTTTATAGTCTTACTGTACTATTTACATTATTATTTTACTAACTTGGAGCTGCACTTTAACTATTATTAATAGATTTTTTTTATTCCTAGTTCAGTGGTTCTCAAACTTTTTAATTTCAAGGACCACATAATCTAACCACTGTTTCTAATGGTCCCAGGTGGCTAACGCCATGCAGCTGGTGGTGGACGCCGTCAACGTGGGCATCAATGCCGATATGCGCTCAGGCTGCAACCTCGATATGGTTGTCATTACAGATGACGGCCAAGTCGGGTCCGCCGGCATCGCATCGCTCCACCAGCACACAAAGAAAAGGTATGGAAAAAAGAAAATGAGCTCACAGCTTGTAGATCGTCTATTTTAGACAGCGTCGGTGGTTAATTGATTTGTATAAGCTACACGCAGTGGCTCTCAACCTGTGGTGGGTCAGGACCCCCAGGGGGGTCCCCACATGATTTTGGGTGGGTCCCCAGATGACAATTTTTGGACTCCTTTTTTTTCCTTCTCAATAATCCCGCACACCCGTCCACACCCCCCCTTTTCTCTTTCCACAGCCTGTCCAGTGGACCCACCACCGCCTAATGCGATCTCCAGGAACCCCAAAACATCCCTCCGCAACCAGATCCTCCTGGGCAACAACGTTGACCTGGCTTCCCTCCCTTCCACCAGCAACACCGAGCCACGCTTCCTGGACTGCGGCGGCATCTCAGTCCCAGCTCCGGCAACTCCACCCCAACACGATCCTCTCCACTCAACGTAATGTTGAGGTGGTAGCCCCCTTCCACCGTGCCCAGGTCGCACCCGTGGACCCTCTGCCACGTGTCCCGGACCGCCTGGGTGCAGTACCTCACGCTGACGTGCTTCCTCAAGAATCGCCAATGGGGTCGCACCCTCAGGGCCCCATCCGGCATCATTATGGCGTGCATGGGCGCCCTCAGACAGGCAAAGTCCTCCATCTCTATCACCACGCCGTCAATATCCGGGGATATCCTGCGTGGTTTTGGGTACAGTCAATTACATGTCCCAGGAATACACATGTCCCCCTAGTAGCTAACACATGACATCATAACACACATAACACACAATCCAACACATCATGCACATGTAAACTGTTGTGAAAATCAAATGAACCAAATGAAACTGACCGGACGTGCGTGTCCGCCTCCTACCCACATAGATGTCCTGGGAAGCCAGGTAGTCCTCCACCGACGCGAATGACCCAAAGGCCTCCAGGAGGGCTGCTGTGTTTAGGTCCGCCACCTGCTCGAAGGTGGGGGCCTCCCTCGCCTGCCCCCCCTCCTCATCAGGGTCGTCCAGGAACGAGTCAGACATGGATAGGTCTGAATCCCAGCTGTCGTAAGCAGCCGCCATGTCTGAAAAGGATCGCAAAACCAAAAGGACAATATCAGATAACATTACGAGCCACAGCATAACACGGCAAGTCATAGTCATAACATAACAACGTATAACGTAATAAGAAAGATACTTTTGATCGTTAACCGCTGCATCATTATCGCAGCCACAGCCCCTCCACCCAGTCAGATCGCCATTCAATTCCGAATTTCTTCCTCAGTCCAGACCAGCTATATCGTGTTTTTATTTATTTATGCAGCCCGTCAAAACAGAGCAGCCATTATCCCTTAGTCTAGTAGTCGCTCTCATTGTTTCTTTTGAGGGTCACCGTCCACGTAGCCGTGCCGACGACGCGAACGACCTCCTCGCCAAAGACTCCTGGGTCAGCGGCCCTCCTGGTACCCACTTCCCCTCCCCTCATCCATTCTCATTTCACACTTTACCTGCCAATCACGATTATAACCGTCTTTTTTTTTTCAATTTATCCACACAGAACCAGAGATATCACGATCCAAAGATTTCTAGCTCCATTCACTCCTTGGTTAACTTATTACTTTAAAATCCTGTATCTCGGCTCCTGTGTAAAAAAAATTTAACCACTGGCACTGGGGGAAGTAAAATAAAAAAAACCCTCTGGCAGGGAATGTGTTAATAAATGTTCTTAAACTTACTTGAAGGTGTGGTTCTTGATTCGTGAATGAGTACTTCCTACTTTTGGCACTTTTAAGTACATTTTTATAACAATACTTTTGTACTGTTACTTTACCTCAGTCTTTGGTCTTAGTTAGTCAGTGCCTGGCAGGGAGCTGGATGCTCCTTTCATAAAATGCAGTACCTTCATTCAACACATGATGGTAGCAGAGGGCTTTAAGCATCCTATGTTATGCTCAGTAGGCTACTGCAGCATTGATGCTCTTCTAGACTCTAGAGCAGTGTCTATCAACCTTTTTTGTGCCAAGGCACACCTGGCATAGCCAAAAAATCCCAGGGCACACCTAGATATACGGTATATATAATTATATATATATATACGGTATATCTATATACACACACTAGGGGTGTGCCGATTTTCACATTTCACGAAACGATAGATATTGGGCACACAACTTCGATACGATTTCGAAACGATACGCACTTTTTTATCATGAAAATATATGGGGGAGAAAAAAAGCAAATGCAAACAAATAATTCTGTTTTTGCATTATTCAGACATGCAAACTTGTAGCTTTTCAGCTTCCACTAGCCGTTTTGAATCCAAATAGGGCAATAGTGTGACACCTGACCCGAAAAAAAAAACAGCATGTTGTCACCCTTTTCACCTCGGGGCTGTTTGCATGCCTGATTATTATTATTGTTTAAAAAAATTTTTCAAACCTCCTTCAAACGGCGCGGCACACCTCAGCAGTAGCCCCGGCCCAAAATTGGGACGTTTGCCAGGGTTGATATACACTGCTCTAGAGCATCAATGCTGAAGTAACCTACTGAGCATAGCTCTAGTCATTGCACCAGTCAGTCAGAAGAAGAGGATGAAGCTGTCCTTGACATATAAAAGTTTGAGAACTACTGGTTTAGTGTATAGTGTTATATAGAGATTGAATGTTCTTACTGTATTTTTCTGGCTGCCATGAGGTTCGTCAGCAAAATACATTGTATCAGTGTTGCCAGACTTTGTGAGAGAAATAAGCAACCAGGTCTATGAAAACAAGCCCAAAAGAAGCGACTATGCCACATGAGCACTTTAAACCCATACTGTACATTGGTTATTTGAAAATAGCCGATCTACAGTTCACAATGCGTCGCGATGTGACGCGTTGTGAGCTTGTGGATCGGCTATTTTAAAAGAAATCTTGAAATAAAATGTGGAATATTTTGAATTTTCTTTAAACATTCTAGTAACACAAATCTGGTACGGGGCTCCCTGGCACAAAATATTTTCAGATGGGGGTTAGGGACAAATAAATGTGGGGGTCCATGACACAAATGTTTGAGAACCACTGGTTTAAACGACATTAGCATGCAAGCCCAAAAGCTACTACATTTTAAAAACTGGTCGCTGCCCTGAAGACTTCATCCTTGCTGTAATATTGTGGTACGTACTTACACAATAAAATCCATGCACTCTATCTAGGGTATAGCATGACTCACTGGCCAAAAGATGGTGTGAAGACTGGTGTTGTTAGGAATCATGCCATCAAGTGACACTGAAGACTTCAACGAAACTCACCTGGGGCCTATTACACAAAAGGAGAATTAAATAAGCCTGGATTTAAGTCAAATCCAGGTTTGACAAAGTCTGGTCCGTACAGCCTGGTTTATTCCGTTCCATGAACGCCAAGCCAGGCTGAAAAGGAGCGACTTTGTCGAGCTAGACCTTGTCAAGCCAGGCTGTGTCGAGCCAGGATGGTAAAGCCAGGCTTCACGTATTCCTATAAAAGACCATGAAAGTCGATAGCAGAGTCCTTGAACTTGACCAATCATGGAGCCCAAAACCAGAGCGGCGTCTTCTCTGTGGCTGAACAGCAACACTGCAGCAGCTCATGGATTCCATGAGTGGTTAAAAATGATTGTGACGCTATTAGCATCACAATCATTTTTAACCACTTAGCTTTGGCTATTCAAAAATAGCAGATCTACAAGCCCATAGCGCGGCACCGAGTGCCGCGCTATGAGCTTGTAGGTTGCTATCTTCTTGTTGTCGTCCTCGCATCAAAGCCTCGCCTCGCAGCCCCGCGCCTAAAAACAAGCGCTCCACTTCCAATTTACCTGGAATGCCAATTTACCTGTGACATATACATTTTTAAAGCGAACATTTTTAACTCAAATCTTTGCTTCTGGGGGTCCCTGGCACAAAACATTTTCAGATGGGGGTCCGCGGCCAAATGTATATCAATTTAGGGGTCCTCAAGACCCAAAAGAGTCAAGACCCCGGCTCCCGGGGAGACATCAAATTTCTCTTTTGGGTCTTGAGTCTTCGAGACCCAAAAGAGAAATTTGATGTCTCCCCGGGAGCCGGGGACATTTTCAGATGGGGGACCGCGGCCAAATGTATATCAATTTAGGGGTCCTTGGCATGAAAAAGGTTGAAAACCACTGTTCTAAATGGCAGTGGTTCACAAACTTTTTAGCTCAAGAGTCTTGAGGCTTGGGTCCCGGCTCCCGGGGAGACATCAAATTTCTCTTTTGGGTCTTGAGTCCCAAGACTCAAGACCCAAAAGAGTCTTGAGTCAAGACAGAGGCTCCCGCGGAGACATCAAATTTCCAGCAAAATTAGGAATGATATAATAAAAGACTGTATTGCTAATAAAGCGTCATGTCTCTCATTTTCTACAATGTATTTGCTATTACCTTTATATTATTTAATAAATTATGCATTTCATCCTCTATATATTGTCCAGCAACCTTTATGATAAAGGCGAAAAAAGATAGTAGACCCGTAGGAGCCAGATTGCTCAGATGCCAAGGATCTTATATTGGGATTCGATCCCAGTCTAGGACCCCCTTGTGGTCTGAAGTCAAGAGCTCTTCCAACAGAGCTAACCAAGTACACTGACCTTTGTACATTGACATTACATGAACGTGATCGGTCATTCCACCAAATTAATTAAAGGCATTTGGCTTATGCACTTTACAAGTGGGCTTATTGTCAGCAACAGCCAAGAACACAGGAGTCTATCCCTATTACAGCACTAGACCCCAGGGAGACAGACACATGCTGATTTGCCATTTCCAGGATTTGAGTCTTGAGTCCCAAGACTCAAGACCCAAAAGAGTCTTGAGTCGAACCAATTACTCCCGCGGAGACATCAAATTTCTCTTTTGGCCCTTGAGTCCCAAGACTCAAGGCCCAAAAGAGAAATTTGATGTCTCCGCGGGAGTAATTGGTTCGACTCAAGACCTTGAGTCTTGGGACTCAAGGCCCAAAAGAGAAATTTGATGTCTCCGCGGGAGCCTCTGTCTTGACTCAAGACCCAAAAGAGAAATTTGATGTCTCCCCGGAATCATACGAGGAAGTAAAATGTATAATAAGCCAGAAAGGAAACACGGCCGCAATAAATGGATCCAGGGAGAAAGCGTGGCAAAGTATTGCCGACAAATTAAATGCACAAGTCGTCCAAAAATATATACAATTTATATACAAGTCCATAAATATATAATTCAGTTAGGCTTAAACATGAGGAATGTATAGTGATTATTGGAATTATCGCCTACTACTCTACAATGCGATAGCCTATTACAGTATATGCACCATGCATCCAACCAATATGTCTGAGTCAAATGTGTCAAAAAAACAAAAACATCTCCATGAATTCAAGGCTTCATGGAGTGTGTAATTGATAGAAAATAAATATTTTTAGGGTGAACTATTCCTTTAAATGTCTTGTACAGGGACGCTTTGCCACATTGCTGAGGCCTGGGATCGAACCTTGGAAGTATGGCTTGGCAGGCAGGCTCTCTAACCATTCAGCTATGGCCACATCATCAGCAGAGATTCTAAGGCAGTTTTGGCTGAAAAAAGTAAACTGCTATCTTGGGACTCAAGACTCAAGGCCCTAAATGTAATTCCTGGGAACGCCACTGTTCCATGAGCTGCTGCAGTGCTGCTGTTCAGCCACAGAGAAGAGCGCCGCTCTGGTTTTGGGCTCCATGATTGATCAAGTTCAAGGATTCTGCTATCAACTTTCATGGTCTTTTATAGGAATATGTGAAGCCTGGCTTTACCATCCTGGCTCAACACAGCCTGGCTTGACAAGGTCTAGCTCGACGTTTTGACAACCTGATTATAGAATAGCAGATCTACTGTACAAGCTCACAACACATTGCAATCCATTGTGAGTGATGGTGTAATGGTGTAATTGTCAGGCTTTCAGCTTGGAGATTCCATGTTCAAATCCCAGTCCTCCAACAGTTGATGGAGTGCTTTAAATTTTCGAAGGCTAAAATACAAAAGAACAACTCAAAAGCACTAGAAGTCAAATCTGGGGTTGAACAGGAAAGTTACAATATTATGCAGCTTTAAATGCTGAAGTATTTCAACTTTACTAACTGAAGGCTAACATACAACAGAATGTTTCAACAATACTTGGAGACATCTGCTGTGAGTCACTGAGCGATGGTGTAATGGTCTAATGCTCAGACTCTCAGCACAAAGATTCCATGTTCAAATCACAGTTATTTTACATAAAAAAAATCAAAACCATCTAATTCAATTAGCCTACTGTATCTCTCCCTGCTGTAAAGTAGGCCACAGGGCTCTACTCTTGTACAAAAGCCAATGGATGGTTTATTTTGATTGACCAACTATTGACTTGATTGTTTTGATTTTGTAAAATGTCAGGCATAGAGTTATCCCCCTCAAGGATCCCTGGGGTCCCCGGACCCCACTTTGAGAACCACTGGCCACCACAGAATACAATTTCTCACTAAATCTATTTACTAAACCAATAACCAGCATATATGTAGTGTGCTTGCTTGGGTTGCTCATTTGGCATTTGAATCATACTCTGTTAATACTGGGCTCACTAGCTCAGTCAGTGTATGATTACACACTGTCAAAAGATAAGATAAATAATCAACTAAGTGTTCTTTATAATTTGTTGTATAACTGTTGCGTTGGCATTGATTAATTTTTTTCAGGGCTGGATTTTGTCACCTCACTGTAATGACCTTTTTTTTGGCATCACAGATACAGAAGATAATAGTCTTCATGAGTTACTTCGGCTACAGGTTGAGAAAATGGCCATGTAAACACTTAAAAGTTCAATACGAAACCTATAATTCAACGTTGCACAAATACGGCAATCTGGGAACCCATGTAAATAAAAAAGGGGAAACAGCGCCCCTTGCGACGACGTCTGAGTCAGGACCTCAGTCAGTAAGCAGCTGAATGAGTGAGGTCCGACTCGGAGTAGATTTTGGGAGTTTGACACTTTTATCAGGCTTACATAGGATCCATTAAAAAGTTAAAAGTAGCAATAAAAGTGCCATATTTAATAATAACATTTAGCTGGGGACCCCCTGGAACCCCCCCAAGGACCCCTGGGCCTGGGGGCCTGGACCCCATTTTGCTTAACGCTTTTTGAAAGTCCTGAAAAACAATATAAATATAAATATATTGTCTGTCGGGCGGAAACCTCATTATGGCCAAAACTGTTACTTTTCAGTTATGTCCTCTTTATTTAATAGTTTAGCAGTGTAGCTTATTGAAATTAAAACGCTGGTGCACATATTAACAGCAAAGATATCTCAACAGTCCTTCCTCAGTCTTAAGAACTGGACAACTGCTGGAGTCTGGACAATTCAGAACAGCTATCCAGCTATAACGTTTAATACAAGTAAAAGCAGTTAATGAATAAGTGGAGTAGCTACAATAAACAAAGATATTATTAGCATCTTTTAAACCAGAGGTTCCCAAACCTTTTAGCTCGGGACCCAAAACATAAATTTGATGTCTCCCCGGGACCCAAAGTAGTGAAAATAGCAGATCTACAAGCTCACAACGCGTCGCATCGTAAGCTTGTAGATCTGCTATTTTCACTACCGGGTGGTAAACGGCGCGCTCGTCCCAAAAACACACTGCCCCATTTTTTTCGCGGTCCGAGGCCGCCGGTTTAGACCCGGGGCAGGGTGTTTTAGGACGACGGCTAGCGATTCAGGGGTGGAGCCAGGCTAACGCACCGGAACATACTCAAAAAACAGCAGATTCAGCAAAAAAACGAAAAAAAACAAGACTCTCCCCACCAAAATCGGCAAGACACACTATCTCACGTTTAGTTCCCGTATCTGCATAGTCTCGCGTAGCTTTCTGCGTGAAGTGGGCGGACGCCTTTTTAGGAGACCGGAAGCAGGTTGGGGTGTTGGGGTGAGATGGTGTGTCTTGCCGATTTTGGTGGGGAGAGTCTTGTTTTTTTTCTTTTTTTTGCTGAATCTGCTGTTTTTTGAGTGTGTTCCGGTGCGTTAGCCTGGCTCCACCCCTGAATCGCTAGCCGTCGTCCTAAAACACCCTGCCCCGGGTCTAAACCGGCGGCCTCGGACCGCGAAAAAAATGGGGCAGTGTGTTTTTGGGACGAGCGTTACGTTTACCACCCGGAATGGCTCGGTAATTCTCAATAGACTTATCAGCCGTTGTTGCGCGACCCGCGGGCTTAAGATTTTGGCCCGGTCAACCGGCCCGGTGTGTCTTGCCGATTTTGGTGGGGAGAGTCTTGTTTTTTTGCACTATTTCTGCTGAATCAGCTGTTTTTGATTAAAGTCAGCTGCGTTGCAAAAACACCATAAAAAAGTCCGTATGACAGTGGTTCTCAAACTTTTTCATGTCAAGGACCCCCTAATTGACACTAATTACCCCGCGGACCCCCATTTGAAAAGATAAGCCAGGGACCCCAATAAGAGAAGGTTTTTACGGCTCTCTAGCAGTGATTCTCAACCATTTTAATTTCAAGGACCCCCAGTTTGACATGCATTAGGCTACTACGGACCCCCATTTAATGGCATTTATACCTCTGGGACCCCAATTCACATTGTAAAACCAATGTTAATTTAACTCTGAGAGTGTACAAATGGAACCAAATGGACCCTGACGGGTCCATTTGGTTCCATTTGTACACTCAGAGTTACAGACCCATAAGGGTCCATTTGGTTCCTGTCCATCATTTAGCTGGGGACCCCCTGGAACCCCCTCAACCTCAAGTACCCCTGGGGGTCCCCGGACCCCACTTTGAGAACCAATGCCGTATGACGTCCATACAACGTCCAAGAAGAGGTAGACCTCGTCGCTAAAAGACGCTGATGGGATTACTGAAAATGTGTTTTGCTATTTTAGAATGTTTATGCTGAAAAGTAAGTTTTGGCCATAATGAGGACAGACAATATATTTATATTTATATTGTTTTTCAGGACTTTCAAAAAGTGTTAAGCAAAATGGGGTCCAGGCCCCCAGGGGTCCTTGGGGGGGGTTCCAGGGGGTCCCCAGCGAAATGGTATTATTAAATATGGCTCTTTTATTGCTACTTTTAACTTTTTAATGGATCCTATGTAAGTAAAGCCTGATAAAAGTGTCAAACTCCCCAAATCCACCAGAATACTGGAAATTACATCTACTCTGTTAAAAATTTCCTGGGGGGGGACCCCCAGCGTGGTCAAGAGCCCCCCCCCGGGAAAAAATCTCCTGTTATCGGACGGTCTGAGGTTGGCAGGTATGACATTAGCTGGTATTATTATTAATTATTATCATTAAATATTGATGTAACTACATACACACGTTGATAAATACATTTGATTACAAAAGGCGAAAGTCACGTGACCATCAAGCGTTTTGGTCTCATGTTGCCATGACACCTGCTGGCTGAAAAAAGTCAATGCAGGGCTTTATAACGGGCACTGACAACATAATTATACGGATTGTAAAGCCCTGACCTTATTGTTTGAGCCTGGCATGGAGAATGTAGGTGAGAATGAAATACTTAACCTTGTAGAATGTGGATGGAGAGTGGGAATGTGAAAATGAGCCTAATGGTGGCCTTGAACCCCAAACCTTATACTTACAAATCTTTGACACAGCTCTCATGCCACAGAAGCTTGATAGATGCATGTGAGAAGGAAATAATTAACCTTATAGAATTTAGATGGCGAGTGGAAATGTGAAAATGTGCCTAATGGTAGCTTTGAACCCCAAACCTTGCACTTACAGATCACTGACACTTCTCTCTTGCCACAGAAGCACAACAGAGGCAAATGAGAACGAAATACCTAACCTTGTAGAATGCAATCTGGGAACCCAGAACCAAATGAGAAGGAAAAGCAGAGCAGAATCTGTTCTTGAGAGATTATGTAGAATGTAGATCAGTGTTTCTCAACCTTTTTTGGGCCAGAGACATCTCCAATATCCAGGTCCCCATGCCGTGCATAATGAGGACTATTCGGTTTGTTTTGTTGGAGCCATGTCAGATTACAACTATTTATTCTTTAATTGTGGAAACGCACTTGGTTTTTTCTATACATTGATATAGAGTGCTTGTTCAGAAAGGGGTCTCTCCAACTCTTTAATAAACAGAAACTAAATTTTCAGGTGGGTTGCCAATTTTGTCCAATCAAGAGAGAGTACCAATTTCTGTTTCCATCACTTCCGATTTCACATGTTTATCCTGTATCCTGTATGAGTGCTATCTCACGATTGGCTGAAATTGGTATCCCGACCTGAAAATCTGAATATAGAGCTATTTACACAAAGATGTATATATCACTTATCACTTAAAGGTAGGGCAAGTGATTTGCAATTATTCAAATAATCCCAAAATGGGTCTATGTTCTGATAGTACTCGTTACTATAGAGTGTCCTGTCCATTTAAGGAGTCTCCCATGTCTCTCCAGCTCTTTATTAAACAGAAAATGTATTTTCAAGTGACACGTGACAATATGTAATATAAATAGGTGAGACAGGATTAATCAGGAACAGTACTGGCGGAGACCTGTGCTCCGAGGAGCACATTTTCTAGTTTGATGTGTTTTTGCAACTAGTGAGGTCCGACTCGGACTGCGTATGGACGTAACGTTGTATGGACGTCATATGGTTGTGCACACAGTGGGGGTAGTGCGTTTTAAAATGTATAAAGAAATAGTTGAATATATTCCTTCACTTCAATAAATCAAATATGATTGTTATTAACTAACTACCATAAAGAACATAATGTAAAGCAGGCTAAAATAATTATGTCAACAAGGCAGGGATGTTAGCTGGTATTATTATTATTACTATTATTATTATTATTATTCATGAGTCACATGACTATCGGGGCGGCCATAGCTGAGTGGTTAGTGAGCCCGCCTAGGGAACCAGCTGGCCCTGGTTGCCCCAGGTTCGATTCCAGGCTATCCCAGCATATGTGCCGATGATATGAAATTTGTCCCTGAGCAAGACTCTTAACCCCAATTGCTCACAGGTTCTCATTGGAAACAAGACCGCAAGGACTTTCATGAACGACCTGTTAAAAGGAATTATCCTTATCAAGTATATTGGTCTCATGTTGACATTTGCTCAATTAGTGCATTTCCCCCCCACTGATATAATAATAGTATTCTGTATTTTTTGTGATATAGTGTAGTGTAGTACAGTGGTTCTCAAACTTTTTATTTTTTAATATATATTATCAAGGACCCCCGAATTAATGTATTTGGCCGTGGACCTCAATACAAGATTTGTGTTGACTAATTATGGGTCCTGATCCTACCCAAACATTAGCATCTAGGGGTTCCTGCTGGCCTAGAGGTCCAGGTGCATATCACATATGCTGATGATTCAGCTCGACAGTGTGTCATGGGTTCAACTCCCGATCCAATCCCGACGATTTTTCTAACAGGAGATCTTTTCCCAGGAAGGTGGGGGGGTTCTTGACCACGCTGGGGGTCCCCCCCAGTACATTTTTAACAGAGTAGATTCTGGTGGATTTTGGGAGTTTGACACTTTTATCAGGCTTTACTTACATAGGATCCATTAAAAAGTTAAAAGTAGCAATAAAAGTGCCATATTTAATAATACCATTTCGCTGGGGACCCCCTGGAACCCCCCCAAAGACCCCTGGGGGTCCCCGGACCCCATTTTGCTTAACGCTTTTTGAAAGTCCTGAAAAACAATATAAATATAAATATATTGTCTGTCGGGCGGAAACCTCATTATGGCCAAAACTGTTACTTTTCAGCATAAACATTCTAAAATAGCAAAAACAGAAGATTCAGCAGAAATAGCAAAAAATATATAATTTGCAGTAATCCCATCAGCGTCTTGCAACGCAGCTGACTTTAATCAAAAACTCGGATTCAGCAGAAATAGTGCAAAAAAAACAAGACTCTCCCCACCAAAATCGGCAAGACACACTATCTCCCGTTTACTTCCCGTATCGGCACCGGACGCCAACCTGCTTCCGGTCTCCTAAAAAGGCGAGAGAGAGAGAGAGAGAGAGAGAGAGAGAGAGAGAGAGAGAGAGAGAGAGAGAGAGAGAGAGAGAGAATGGGGGAGTTATTAAAAGTTGAAATGCTACGTTATACCTTTCTTCAACATAGTTAAATGAAAATGTATGTTAAGTTAACTAGCAGGGGTTCACAAAGTGGGGTGTGTGTGTGTGTGTGTGTGTGTGTGTGTGTGTGTGTGTGTGTGTGTGTGTGTGTGTGTGTGTGTGTGTGTGTGTGTGTGTGTGTGTGTGTGTGTGTACTGTATATATATACCTCTGATCTTCATGTGCTTGTCTTTAGCCAGTAGGAACCTCCATGCCTGAGTGATGACAGCTGGCCATTCTGGTCTGCTGGACACATAAGTGCCAAAGTGTTTTATCCTTTTGACCGATAATTATTGTACAAATATATCTTCATGTATGTGCGTTTCTTCATATAAAAAAATCAATCAATCAATCAATCAATCAATCAATCAATCAATCAATCAATCAATCAATCAATCAATCAATTAATGTCTGAGTGTTTACCTGGTATAATGTGCAGTGATGTTGAGCTGGTAGTGTGTGTGTGTGTGTGTGTGTGTGTGTGTGTGTGTGTGTGTGTGTGTGTGTGTGTGTGTGTGTGTGTGTGTGTGTGTGTGTTTACCTGGTGCAGTGTGCGTACGTTGGGCTGGTATTGTGCGTGTGTGTTGAGCAGGAGGTATTTGAGCAGAGGTTGCGGGTACGACGCCAGCTGAGCCAGCAGGCCGGTGAGCAGCAGGTTGACAGAGATGGAGTTCTCTAGAAGGTTCTCCAGACGAGACAACAGAACACTGAGGAACGGGCCTGATGGGAAACAACAACCAATAATGAATTTGAGCGGCGAAAATGAACACGAATGGCTCTATGAAGGAATGAAAGCATAATGAATGAATAATTTTATTTTCGTGTCTGGCTGCCTCAACCAGTGGTGGAACAGGTATTTACATATTTTACTCAAGTAAAAGTATCAATACTGCAATGTAGAAATACTCTGTTACAAGTAAAAGTCCGGAATTCAAAATGTACTTGAGTAAAAGTACAAAAGTATTGGTATCAAACTGTACTTAAAGTACCAAAAGTAGAAAGTACTCATTATGCAGAATATCCATTTTCAAATGTATAAAAATCTTTTGAAAATAGCAGATCTACAAGCTCACAATGCGTCGCATAGCGACGCATTGTGAGCTTGTAGTTCGGCTATTTTCAAATGGCCGAAATGTATATAGGGCTGAAGTGGGTAATGTATGTTTTGTAATAATAATCAAAATCTACAAAGTAACTAGTAACTGAAGTCTTTGGATAAATGTAGTGGAGTAAAAGTACAATATTTGGATCCGAGATGTAGTGGAGTAGAAGTAAAAGTATTGGAAATTGGAATTAAGTAAAGTACAAATAACTCAAAATTGTTCTTAAGTACAGTACTTACAGTAAATGTACAGTTACTTTCCACCACTGGCCTCAACACAGCCCGTCCCTTAAGGGATTATTCAGACACATTTTAAGGAACTCAGTATTTCCAGTGCCAACATGCTGACACTAACTATAATAAACTAAATAAATACATACCACATACTGTATATCGTACATGACTCAAAAGTACAGAGACAGTTTAGTAGTCTAATTTTCAGACTAGATTGTGGAGGGCAAGAAAGAGAGAGAGAAAAGAACATATGCATGTTCAATGTGGTGTGAACCTAGTAAAAACACTTAAACCCTCTAAACTTAGAAAAAAGCAGTCCAAGTACAGAGCTAACTAAGTTTACTGTCTGCCAAAGTACAAACTTTGGCAGGCTACTAATCCTACATACTTACACCTATAAACTTGATTCACAATGTAACAATTCCACCTTACTGTGGACATGCATGCTTGAGATTTTTTACTTTGAAATAATTTGTAGTTTTTTAAATATTTAACTTTAAAGGAGAATTCCGGACAAATTAAGTGTTATCTTTCATGTCTCGTTACTCACCTAGCGACGTAAAAAGTGGCGTTCTTTTTTTCCATATATTCCCCTGTCGTCATTTTTTAAACACCCTCCGTTGTTATAATGGGAGCGCGTGGGTTATGTGAAGTTCGTCTATTATAACCGACGCAATGTTATTTTTTTCTCTACTACGATTCATTGTAGAGTCTCATGATAGTCAAACATGCGCTGAAAATTCCTGCGAGCCTGCCGTTAATGGCGAACGATTTAACACTGGATGCTTGTTTCTTTCCAGAACCTGGCAACTCGTGTTGCCACATTGGTAAAACCACATTGGAGCCAGTATTGATCCTCTCACAGTTATTCCTGCCTCCTCTTCTGCAGTATAAGTGTGTGAGGTCCAGTGAAAAGCTCTCTGTGCATTTATCTGATGCTGTTTGGAGCCTCTGTGTAAGTCATACACTGTAGACTCATTAGTTTGACCTCATGCTCTTATGGACCTCAAGGCCTGCAGGCTATTACTCAGCTCAATCGGGCGCACGCAGCCACGCACGCACACACACACACACACACACACACACACTAAATGGGACTTCATGAGAGGCACATAGCCTATCTCAGTGGCTGTCAAAGTGGGGGACCCCAGGGGTCCTTGAGGAGGTTTGATGGTGGGACTGACACCAGGGGGTATGTCATTTGAGGTGGACATTCAGAAAGATATGAATAACCTACAGTAAAACGCTTTACTTACGGTAAGGTATTTCTTTTTAAACAAAGAGAACATAAAACATTTAGCTGCCTGACAAAGCAAGAGCCAGTACAGGGAGCAACGTGTTAAAACGGGTAGAAAAGTGAATGGATGAATGTTCATTTGTAGAAGACAGATGATATCTGTTATCTGCAATCTGTATTGCATTACAAAACATTTACATGAGTTGGACTGTTTGACAATACCCAGTTACCTAGAAGTGACCCCACTACACCCCCTGGTGGTAAGAAAGACATAAAGCCACGACTTAAAATAGCTAAATAAAACTTTAATAAGTCTAGTTGCAAATGTACATAAATTGCACAGCCACATTATTTTATCGTCAACACAAAATTCCTCTGTACATTATTGTTTCGTCACCGTCATTAAAGGAAGCAGAATCCAGCAAATACTTTTACTTTCAACATACTTACAAAAGTATTTTTCTACAAGATATTAGAAAACATACAACATCTTTTACTTTTATAGACATTTAATCTTTTTTTTTTGGTGTGTGTGTGTGTGGGTCTGACTGCACTATGAGTGGACATAGCTACTGAGACTGAAGAGTGATCTATACCTCACAGTTGCACGCCTGTGTCGCACACCTCTGCGACACGTTGTGGGCTTGTAGATAGACTATTTTCGATGGGCCATATATACGCAGCCAAGTCTAAATCAGGCATGATCCATCACGGCTCTTCTTATAGGGTCTCTGACTCTAAAATCAGTGACAGCGGAACAGAGATAGGAATGTTTGGGCACAACAAACAAATAGCTGGCAGATCAAATAAAAGAATAAAATAAACATGGCGAGAGGGCACCGTTTCACTTTTCTTTGTGTTATTGGGTGTTACAGTGTGGCATGTAGAACTCATCACAATATTACAGTTTGTGATTATTTTTTTTGGTAACTGCTCAAATGTCATCGAGAGTCCAAAATCTGAGGGACCGGCTTTTGGTACTAGAAGATGGCATGGATACATCTAGCAGTCACAACAAGCTACTATGGGAGGGTGGGCCATACAGTAGCTGAATGGGATATGGCCATCTGGGAATCAGGAGGTCCCTGGTTCAGTCCCCCGGTCTGTGTTATAGTGTCCCTGAGCACTTAAATCGCTAACTGCTCCCCGGCCGCTGTATTAACTGTTTTTAACAGTTAGGATGGGTTTGCAATTTTAATGGGATGCAATTTTAACATATCGTTGCTGTGGGGCAGAAATCTCTTATCTCCATATTCTAGCTTTTGTTTGGCGTTTCTTCGTAAATTAATGTCCTACTTTATCATCCTACAGCTTCATCACAAAAGCATCAAAAGTAGCAGATCCACAAGCTTGAAACGCGGCGCAAAGCAACGCATTTTGAGTTTGTGGATCTGCTACTTTTGCGACTTTTGAATTTGGATGCTGAAAATCATCATCGTTTTGGACATAATGACGTTTCCACCCGACAAGAGACGATATGTACAGTAACAAAACACACCCCAAAGTTAAATGTTTGGGGTGTTATCCTCGCCTGATCTAATGCTGTGTCAATGAGCTGGTCATGCCATTGTCTTTTCTACACTCGACTCAGGACAAAAAACGGGCGACTAAAGCATCGATCTTGTACTTTCATGATGAGGCTAGACCGGTGAGAAAATGGGATTGTGCTTGCGATTCTCTCTGCATTTTGTCGTACATCGGGGCCATTTGGACTCAGCCCGTTCCTGTTCTGAAACCAACATTGAGTATTAATCCAAGGTTATCCCGACCGTCGCCTCTAGTCACTTTTGTCTACTGATGTCAGGGAAAATGTTCAGACTCCGATACAAAACATGAGTTTTAACAAGGTGTGTATAGTATACTGATTGGAAGGTGAGCTAAAAATGCATAGGTGTTGAGCAATGGCGACAGATGATTGAGCTATATATTATTTACAATATCAATAGCATCGATACAGCAGAGTTGAGCACAAGATAACATTTACAAAAACAAAAGAAAACAAAAAAACTCTTGTTGACATAAGATAAAAATATTGTGAACATTTTATTTACAATTTCTCAGGCTTGTCCAGTCTCATGATACACTCAGTTTTTCATATAGTGACCATATACATCTGCAGCATCCATCTCAATCATCATCATCAACATCATCTTATTATTGGCGAGTAAAAACAAAAAAAAACTGTGATACTGACACTACCATTGGCTACAGTGCCAGGATGAAGCATGCTCGGACTCTCACGCTTTTTACTGTATATCGTAGGTCTGTTAAAAGGTAAGAAAAACAAATACAAAAATATACAAAATATAGATGCTAAAATGGCATGGAATCTGATGGCAATGACAAGATCGACTAGAGTTAAAGAGAGTACACACACCCCGTTTTAAGACCACCTGTGACTCGGCATCTTCACATTCAGAAGAGAGGGTGGGCGATGATGCGCAATTTATACCGGTGTGGTACGCCCGAAGATAGCAGATCTACAAGCTCACAACACATCGCGACGCGTCGTGAGCTTGTAGATCGGCTATCTTCGCTGGCGTACGACCAAGTATAAAATCGTGCTTGAAGAGGGACATGAAAAGTAGAAGAGTAAGTGTATGCCACCAGGATGAATGGAGTCACAGTCCTCATTTACCACTGACTGACAAGGAACAGGTAGACAGAGAAGAATGTCACTTCATAGGGGGCTGTCGTTTCAACGACCCCCCACCAGTCCAGTGTATTAGCATAATAACATCCGAGTGTCTAAAACACATTCCTCTCTTTTAGCCCCCCAAACCGTGCTACACGGACGAGAAACATGGCCGACATCCCCCCAAAAAACGGAGGAGGGGTCATGTAACCAACATAAAACACAATAGCTGGCCGGAAGAACGAACAAACAAACAAACAAACAGACAAACAAACCCAAATACTATGAGAAAAGAAAGAGTTGTGTCATCTTCGTTCAATCCATCCATCTGGCCAATTTTCTTTTTTACAGCAATGGTGGATAATGTAAACAAATATTGTGGGGCTGTGCTTGCTTAAAACAAATTAGTTCATTGCCGAGGCGAAATATGCTGCATTTATGCACAGATTCAGCACCATTTTGGCTGCCCGCAGACAGCATGTCGTTCCAAACGCTACAGTAATAGTTCTAAACGTCAAACTCCTCATAATAGGCATGGATGAAGCTCGCGTGATTATGTGAAACCACGAGAACCCGTAGGGGGGTTTCTGACAAACCCCACTGACGCAACTCTTTCCATCTCAATGGCTCTGCATACAGAACCATCTCTTTTGTCAGGTAGAGCAGTGATGCGCGTCACATCGCCAGTAGGAGAGTGAGCACGCTTGTGATGTGTGAGCTCACACACATGCACACACACATCAGTTGAAGTGCATTCTACGTTGCTATAGCTGCAGACTCTTCCCCAGTCAAAAGTTTTAAAGCATCAGGGCAGGATTAAGAGTTATACAGATTGTGTTTGACTGATGGGTGGCGCGTGACAAAATGGTGCCGATCAATCACTGCTCTTTTAGCCATTTATCCATACAGCACATAAAAGCTTCAGTCATTCGATAGGAGGGGGGAGAGGGAGGGGGGAGGAATAAAATTATTAAAACTAAAAAACTAAAACTCACAACATATAAAGAATTCACTCCTAAATAAAGGGCTGCTTTTTCATATTTGATACTATCAAATATAGTTATGTATGTACTGTATATTCTATAGAGGAAAAGAGAAAACAAAATGCATACATCTATATTTCAATTTCATTAATATAGCATCACATAGAATTCATTTTCTTTACTTTAGTGTTTATAATACATTAAGTGATGTGTTTTGTACAATATATATTTCCATTTACAAATCCACAGTATAAGTTGTGCCTTTATTTTTTTTGCAGGGAAGTAGGGGGGGGGGGCAGGGTAAAGACGAGGTGTGTTCCGTTCTTAAGGCGTTTCTCATGTACCAATATCTTTCACAAAGTGCACTAACATGGGAGTTGCAAGCTATACCTCAATGGTCGCGAGGGAGGAGGGGGGGGGGGGGTAGGGAGAGGAGTAAGGGGGTAGTAGGGGTAGTTGGGCACTTTGGAACACACCCAAGGACTGAAAAGGAAAAGTGAGTTGATTGATTGTTTTGGATTAAAAAATATCTTTTTAATCTCCTAGTTGTTGTTTTTTATATCTTTTTTGTTGTTTTTCTAAAAACCAAAAAAAAAGAAGGAGAAAAAAAAGGACATAGGACTGGAAAACAATCTTCTCCCAGTCCTGTAGAGTTATTTGTCACCATTTGTTTTGTCTTTTTAAACTAGGTCCATGTGGTTGTCAGGTAGGAAGGGAGAGAGAGAGAGAGAGGAGGGTTGCTTCTTGGGGGTGACAGTCTCTGACGCTCATTGTGTGTTTGTTGATTAATATAGTGGTTTGTCCCGGGGTGGGGGGGGGTGTGGTGGTGGGTACAACGGTTAAAAATTGTCCCAGCAACTGTTTACGACGTCGAAAACAGGCCGACCGACTGACTGACCGACCGACCGACCGACCGACGCTGCTGCTTCGAGTTCATTATCTACAAGCTTCCTCCGACCGTCACCCTCGCATCGAAGGCCCTCTCTGGGTGATCAATCTGGTCCATTGAACGGGTCGTTCTCTCTGTTAAACGGAAGTCCTGTCTCCTCTGGTTGGCCCCTCTTGTTTGTGTGGAAGTTCACACTCTTACACCGCTTAAGCCAGATTTATACGCCGTCGCATGATGGCGCCGCGCGTCGGAAAAAAAAGCCGATCTACGGCGCTCACAACGGGTCGCGTCGCGACCCGTTGTGAGCGTCGTAGATCGGCTTTTTTTCCCGGCACGCAACACCATCATTCGACAGCGTACAACTTAAGCATTAACGTCCGTAAAAGGAAGTGTCTTCTTATAGGCACAGCATTCCCTCTTAATCATACATACGCAGCCACGCAGACAGACAGACACGCATACACGCATACACGCGCACACACACACCAGTCAAATGTCGGTCTAGCAGTTGCTGCTGTTCCTGAACTCTCCGTTCTCGGTGATCTGCAGCTTGGTGGGGTTGGTGGGAGAGATGCCGTTGCGGGTCTGCATGCTGTAGCGCTCCTTCAGCTGGGTCAGGGCGCTCATCAGACGGGCGTTGGCGGCGTCCAGCGACGCTATGCGCTTCTCCTGCACACACACACACACAGAGAACACAAGAGCTTTCATTATGTGTATGTTAACAAAATACACACACACACACACACACACACACACACCGCAAGTCCAACGCAAGGAAGACCAAATAGAATCGGAATGAATTGATGTAATTTTGCTTTTCAACCTTTTCTGAACCTTTGATAGCGTTTATCTTTGTGTTTTGTGAACGTGTTGTTCTGTGATTACTATTGGTTAGTATTGCTTGTTTCATTCATTTCAATGAAAGTTGAACCCGGAAGCACCAACATTTGGTTCTCAAATGCGGAAGACTTGAGCACCGAGCAGGCGCACTAGGGTTTCAAACAGTATAAGCACGTGCAGTAGTGTTTTAATGTTTTAATGTTGTTTTATGCTTTTGCTTTTATTTTTTTGCTTTATTGTTAAATTAGTTGTACTTTTTCCCTAATTGTATTGCAGGTGCTATACAAATAAAGTGTATTATTATTATTAAATGCGGAAGTATTGCAATCCCAGATTTGACCACCAGGCGACGGCAGCTTCACTGTTCTACCGCGGTTCTGGGGGGTTTGGTTTACGAAGGTAAACGAAACAATAATTCTGGATTTTTGGCAGGCCGACAAAGTTGTTAAAATATTTTTTTCACAAACATAATATTGCTGTTATTTTCTTTCTTTCCCTTTTTCTTTTATTCCACACCTTTTTAAAAGCTCTGTGGATTAAAAAAAAAACACGATTCTACAGTATACATTGGAAATGGGTCCATTTGGTTCTATTTGTACTCAGAGTTCAGTTAACACTGAGGATTTTACCGTGCAGTATGAGAGGAGTACTGATTATGTTTATTGTAGCATGGCTAAGTCTGCATGGCAGTGCGAGCTCACGCAGCCAAGCAAGAAACTCTCTAATTGACTCCTAGTCTTTTCTCTCCCCATTAATGAGCGTTTCATTTTCATTCCCTCTGTTTCTTTACTGCGGCAGACAGCTCATTACCGTGGTAGTGCTGCATGTTTGTCTCCAGACGCAAAGTTACTCGAGTATAATAACTTCCCATGAACACAGGCATTCATATACATGAGCCCCGCGCCTCCTAATGTATGTATGCCTCTTGTATGTCTACTGAAAAAGGAGGTCTCTCCACAATTACAATCATTTATGTCTATGGGTAAGCTGTCTAAAATGGGTACCGACTGACTGACTGACTGAGAGTGTGTGTGTGTCTGTGTCTGTGTCTGTGTGTGTCTGTGTGTGTGTGTGTGTGTGTGTGTCCAGGAGTAATCTTGCAAACAACTGGTTTGAATGAAGCCATGCAAACGCAGGGGATTTCGCTGCACAGCAGATGGCGCCGTTTGACTGACCTGTGCATCAATGATCTTCTGTTTGGAGTCCACCACCGCCTGCATGTCTGAGTGATCTTTCTTCAGCTCCTCTTCCACTGACATTAACCTGGTGAAACACAAAGGACATGGTGATGTTTGTGGTCTTGATGTTTTTTTTAGGTGACTGACAGGCTTATAATTAGGAAAATGTAATTAGGAATTAGGAAAATTAGGGATTGGGGTTAGAGTTATGCCTGATTTATACTTGGTTAATTGTGCTCTACAAGCTTGTAGATCTGCAATTTTTGGTGTTTGACACCTCAGGTTTTAGTGTTAGGGTTAAAAAATGGCAAATGAAAAAATGGTAAAAATGGTATTTATAACATTTCAGCCTAGGCTAGAATGCTACTTCCCAATCTACTTACAGCCTGGAAAAATGAAGTGCATATAAATAAGGTACCCTCTTGTGTTTGGTATTCTGTGTGGGTAGAATGATTCTCTACTAACCACTACTAACCACTACATGGATGGACTTTTGAACGAGCGCTGGAAAGTTGGGTACACTTCTCCCTAAGAGCATGTACTCAGCTGTTCAGACTCATTTAGGCTTTAAGTGCTCTGTGGTAGACAACATTTTTGTTAACCTCCCTGGCATCAAAGACACACCTAATGTCTGATCCTCTGGCTCCATGTCTGGGGCTCCGTTCTCAGCTGGATATGTGATGTAGATTATACTAAGTGGCCTCTAGCATTTGACTTGCATTATTGGATTTTTGTGTCTGAGCCACTCATGAACACATATTCCCTTTTTTCTCCCCTCCCAATTTAGTCTTTACGCCAATTAATTTCTCCACACACATTTGTGTTGTCACTGCTGTTGTAATCCCACTGGTTCACCTGCCAGTGAGGAAGCCCACATCGGGAGGACGTTGTAGAATTGTAGATCGGCTATTTTCAAATGGCCGAAATGTATATAGGGCTGAAGTGGTTAATGTGTGTTTTGATATAATAATCAAAATCTACAAAGTAACTAGTAACTAAAGTTTTCAAATAATTGTGGTTGCACTTTGAGAACCTGTAAAATAGTCAAATAAAATGTTATCTACCTGCTGATAATGCCCTTCATCTGCAGGTCTTTGTCGTCTTGCTGTCTGCGCAGGCGTTCCTCGGACTCCTCCAGTCGGGCCTGGTACTCCATCAGAACCTTCTGGGCCTGGTCGTCCTGCCCCTTCAGACGAGACTCGTATTCCTCCAGCTTCTGTACGGACGCACGCAGCTTGTCCTGCAGCACCATGATCTCCTGTTGATACTGAGCACAGACAGATGGAGAGGACGATTAATGTCCATCAGAACTGTTACTGTCCATCACGTGATAATCATTGTTTTGCTTAACAAAATATTGATCGAAACATCTATAATCAGTGGTCTAGGACTCTCCAAATTCGGTATCGGCGCATCAGACCCCAAAAATCTGGCATCGGTCGGGCTCTCCAATATAGCTAGTGCTGCTTTTGTGCCATTGCAGCGACGGAGGAGATACACAGCACTGGAGTTTCGGGGCCCAAACCTCTAGAGCAGGGGAGCTTGTAGATCTGCTATTTTCGTAGAGTTGGTGTAGAGGGAAAAAGAGCAGACCGAGTACAGAGCCAACGGTCAAGTTGACTAAATATTGAGAGTTTAAAAGGTTAACTGTCTGAAAATACACATTGACACTATGAAATCTATCAAAAAGTTTAATTTGCAACACAATTTTATACAATATGTAGTGGGGGTCCCTCTTTGCTAAGGGGTCCTTGGGCTGAAAATGTTGAAGACCCCTGCTCTAGAGTGAGGGCCTACGTCGCGCCGCCGATCCGACCGATATGCCCATATATGAAGATCTCTATATCTGTCGGTCCTTGTCCCTCTAATGCCCGTATGGAGATCCCTGGTGTCATCAGTATATGCCCATACAGTATGTTTCAGGCCTTTTCTGCCCATATATGGAGTTTGTTCTAGAGGTCCATATAGAGTTGACAGATGTGTTTGCGCCTGATGCCATGATGACACATTGAAGATAGACAACACACTCCATATTTGTCTAGGTAGGTGGGGGTGGTCGGTGTCAGGCATACCGTTACAGCTGCACTGTAACATTCACACAGCAATGACAAACCATGTATTGCAAACAAATCGTCCCTCAACATTGTTAACCGTGAGAAATTGAGAACAGTAGCGTCTCAAACCTGGTCGCTGATTTCATTGTAACTTTAAAAAAAAAACTCTAAAGCCCTGGTGACGCTGAGCTTTAGAGGAGAGGAGAGGAGAGGAGGATGCAATTCGCAAACTCTACACAATTTTATTCCATCCAGGGACATAAGCCTGGAAAATCTCTCCTTGACCTCTTGCTGTACCCCTGGGGAGCTTTCTGGACAGGCTTTCTGCTGGTCAGGAGAAATGACCAAGCAAATCCTCCCGGATTTATAGGAGCACCACCCTTATAGCACACAGCCCCCCATCGCCAGAGGCAAAACGTTGCAGCTGTACGCTTCTTCTGGCAAGCCACGTTGCATCTTGACGTTTCAAGGCAGGCGCGCTGTCAGTAGCGGACGCTTTAAGTCCCGAGAGGCACGGCCCAGGCCAGGCGCCAGCCGAGCGAGCGCCGGTGCCGAGGCGGTGCAAAAGAGGCTGATGCCGACTCAGCACCGATCGAGTTGTAAACAATTATGTTCTCAATAATCAGTCCTCAGTATAGTTTGTATTTCACCACTTAAACCCTATATAGTTGCTGTCGGGCAGAAACCTCTTATCATCTCCATATTCTTATACTTTTTCGTCTTTTTTCCCCCGTAGATTAACGCCCTATTTGATCATACTACAGCGTCACACACAAGCATCAAAAGTAGCAGATCCGCAAGCGACGCGTTTCGAGCTTGTAGATCTTCTACCTTTGCTGTTTTTGTCCTGAAACAGAGACAGAGACAATATACTTTGTTGACCAGAGTCTGCCAGGGGCCTATACTAGACCTCCTCCTCTTTTACCCTCTACACAAAATCTCTTTGCTGAACATAACCTATTCCATTGCCATTTTTAAAACCAAATTAAAGACCCATTTTTATAGAAAGGCCTTTTTAACCTCTTAACAGCAGAATCTCGGTTCTTCTCATTTACTCACTGATACTGTTGTGTGTTGTTTTTATTGTTGTAAAATTGTATTTCATTGTTCACTGTCTGATTTTAAGTTGTTAAGCACTTTAAAAGGTGCACAAAAAGGTGCTATATAAATAAAGTTTATTATTATTATCTGCAAGCTCACAAAGCGTTGTTGTGAAATTGTAGATCAGCTATTTCCACCATTTGTCATACTACTAAGTAAGACTAAGTTAAGTGCTTAACGATCAATTATACAATCTGGATGTTGTTAGGATCAGTCATATTTTTCTGTCACCATCCACTCGATGTTCCCCTCTCCCTTACCCCCGCCTCACGCCTGGAGAACGAGTGACCTCTCTCGGGCTCCGCACCACTTTCTCTTTCTTCTACTCTTTGATTCCTTTTCTCTCCACTCCCCTCCTACAATCAATTGCGACGGGAAAAAAAAGCCTGAAGGCAGACAGCAGGCATGGATGAGCTTTAAAGCACACAGCCCATTACCTGGGACTGCTGTCTCACCTGCTGTGCAGTAATGTGACCCGCGCTCATTTTCCTCCATGACTTTCAACTTGAGGATGCTATTTTTAAGGTTTTGGCTGTGGCCTCTCTGTTGGACTTTTATGTCCACTTTGGTTGCTTTCACTTCATTACACCTGGCGCCCGCCCGGCGGCGCCGGTGTATTGTAGTCACCGGTGTCTGTTAGTCTGTTTGATTCGATTTGGATCAAACTTAAGCAGATGAGTTGGGGGGGGGGGTAGGGGTAGGGTCAGGACCTGGGCTATTGATTTTTTTATATGCAACCCAACAGCTAGTAAAAAGCCTACTTTCAAGTGCCAAGCTGGTCGCTTGGCACTTGATATTTATATGCAACCCAACAGCTAGTAAAAAGCCTACTTTCAAGTGCCAAGCTGGTCGCATTTTTTTTTTTTTATAGGGCAAGACCACTTTGGTAGAGGTTTGGGTTGTGTAGTTACCTTGCCATGATGTAACTCTAAAGGTGGACAAGAAATCAAAAATAATTGTTCCATTGTTTAGAAATTGATAATTCAAAATATGCTCCTCATTGACTTACATTATACGGTCAAACAGCTCTCAAAGTCGCTCTTTTAGCATGTAAACGAACACAAACAAAGTTGATTTAGACAATATAGAACATCACCAAACCCAGTACTGTTTGTTTTTTTAATAAAAATGTTAACTTCCTGTTGATTTTGCTATTTTTATTAAGAAGAAAACCCGGACTGGATCCACAGATCCGGATCCGGATCTTCAAATAGTAAAATCAACAGGAAGTTGACATTTTTATTAAAAAAACAAACAGTACTGGGTTTGGTGATGTTCTATATTGTCAGAATCAGCTTTGTTTGTGTTCGTTTACATGCTAAAAGAGTGACTTTGAGAGCTGTTTTACTGTACAATGTAAGTCAATGAGGAGCATATTTTGAATTATCAATTTCTAAACAATGGAGCAATTCTTTTTGATTTCTAGTCCACCTTTGGAGTTACATCATGGCAAAGTAACTACACAACCCAAACCTCTACCAAAGTGGTCTTGCCCTTTAAGTTCGCGTAGATCTACGCGATTGGCAGTCAATGGGTTAAGACCGGGAACGTATGCGTCATTTTAAGATTTCATTGGCTATTCAAAAATAGCATATATACAAGCTCATAGCAGAGAGTAGCGCAGCACAGAGTGCCGCGCTATGTACATCTGCTATTACATGTACATCTGCTCAGTGGCGTGCACAGACATTTTGAGGGGCAGGTGCTCAAGTAAAAAAAAAGGGCACCTTGTGCGGTGCGCGGAACCGCCGGCTGCCCTAGTAGTGTGATATTTATTACAGGCACATCTTGTACGTCGTAATTGCATATGTATTTGTTCGATAGCCATTTTTTCTTTTTTCTTCGAAAGGGCACTTCTGGTCCAGAGGGCAAAGGGCAGGTGCTCTAGCACCACCTAGAGTCTATCTGTGCACGTGCCTGCATCTGCTATTACATGTACATCTGCTATTACATGTACATCTGCTATTTTTGAAAAATCGTATCGAATATATTTTTTAAAGCATTTGTAAAATATTTTGTTGCAAAAATTGCAGATCTACAGTACATATTGTCAGCTTGTATATCTGCTACTTTTTGAATAGCCAAATGACACAATGACACAGATGTGTTCCCGGTCCTAATGGGTTAAATGCTCCAAACGTTATTCACAAGCAGCAAGAATCAAGAACGACATTAGACCGCAAGGTCGAAACGTCATCGTCGTTGAACTCGTTTCTGCCGCTGTGAGTACAGTTTAAAAAGTGAGTTGTGAGGGGTGCCGATGGCTTGGTCGTTAAGGCGCATACCACATCCATTCCCAAGCCTGACGACCTTTGCTGCGTGACACTCGCTCCCCGTCTCTCTCTCCCTGTCTATCTCAACAGTACAATCCAAATAAAGGCAGAAAGGCCAAAAAAAGAAAAAAGTTAGATGCAAGCCCCCTTCTTTTGCTTCATGATTTTGCCGCTTTCACAAAAGACGGGAGGATGTGCGTGTGTTTTTGTCTTTGAATGTTCATATACATTTACCATATTTACCATGACCGTAACAGAGGACGTGGTGTGTGGGTTTAGTCTCTCATGCCAGACAACTTCTCCACAATCTTCCAATGCTACAGACAGTACTGTACACTTAACGCCTCCCCCCAAAAGTCTCACAAAAGGAAAAGCTGTCATCTGTCATTTCCATTCACAAAAAAATATATATTTTCAAAACATCGTCTTTAACACATTGGGTGCCAAAACCGTATATATACGGTTTTGCGCATACTAACGTTGAGTGCCAAAACCGTATATATACGGTTTTTTTTTTTTTTTTCCTTCACAGCAACAGGAAATATCACTCCTACAAGATTTAGACTCCAATCCACCTCCTGGTTAACTTATGACTTCAAAAACCTGTATCTCGGCTCCTGTGCACTTTTTTTTTTTACAATGTTAATTTAACTTTTTTGAACTGGCTGCAACTATGGAATGGATTTCCGAATGTTTAAAATTTTTTCCCCCCGATTGTACGAGACCTGTATGTGTGTAATGAGGGGATCACCGTGAGGACGGTGATCACTGAAATTTTTTTGTGACTACTTGAAAAAGGTTCAAAATGTTTAAAAAGTCCTGGCACTCAAAGTATAATATTTTAATAAACCTCTGGCACCCAATGTGTTAAAATATGCTTTTGAATTTCCATCTCTGCAAAGCAGCAAAGCTAAGATTCGCTTCAACTGTTTTGATTTATACGGTAGGAGTTTATTTATGCCACTTGAAAGGCAAAACGGAAGTCGGGGGGGGGGGAGGCGGGGCGTCAACTTTATTTTCTGCAAATGTTCAGTTCTTTCTTCTGTTGTATACAGACTGTTAGGCGGAAGCATCTTCAAATTGTGTGAGGCAACCGTCTGTCTCCAGAGACTAGGTGTGGGTGTTAGCATCTCTCTGAGTGCTTAAGTTTATTGAAATTTCTTGTTTCTTGTTGCTGGATTATATGAGCAATGTAGTGTGCTGCTCATCCTAGAGCAAGTGGTTCTCAAACCTTTTCATGTCAAGGACCCCCAAAATGATATGTATTTGGCCGCGGACCCCCATCTCAAATATTTTGTTCCAGGGACCCCCAGACGAAAAGATTTGAGTACAAATGTTTGCTTAAAAAATATATATATATTCAAAGGTTTGCATAGTACTATGAGCTTGTAGATCTGCTATTTTTGAATAGCCAAAGTATAAAAGGTAAAAAATATTATTACACATTTTGCTGGGGACCCACTGGAACCCCCTCAAGGACCCCTGGGGGTCCCGGACCCCACTTTGAGAACCAATGTCCTAGAAAAATGTAATACTTTTTCCACCACTGTACGTACGTACGCACGCGCACACACACACACACACACACACACACACACACACACACACACACACACACACACACACACACACACACACACACACACACACACACACACACACACACACACACACACACACACACACACACACACACACACACACACACACACACACACACACACACACACACACACACACACACACACACACACACTCGCCTTTTGCTTTAGGGTACAGGGCTGCTTTTAGAAACAGTAAGGACTTGGTTGTAAGGCGGTGAGGATGTGTGGTGTGTGAAACCAAAGGTGGGAGGAGAAGCTGTTTTAAAGGGAAACAGGCGGACAGGACAGTTAAAAGTGACTGAACATTTAAGGCGGCATAGTGGACCTGGGCAAGGAAGGAAATATGGTAAGAGGTTGGTTTAAAGGTAAAGGAAGGAGTTAAGATGGAAGAAGGTCACACGAGGAGGGGACACAAGGCAACCTGGTTGCCAAAGGAAAAAAAACGCTAGCATTGAACATTTCTGAAAACCACAGTTAAGTTGAATGTTGCCGTTTCTCAACGAAAACGTCACCAACATCTCCATGTCGACTCAATCCTAGACGTCTGTATTAACACATTGATTGCCAAGATATTAAACATAGTTTTCTATCCCCGTGCCGGCGTATAATTACCTAAATCCGATGATATTTGAAACTCTGTGGAACCAACATTGTGTAAAAAAAAACCGCAAAAAAAACCCGCAAAAAAAGGTTCCTGTGATTAGGCGGAAGGATCTGTGTATCCATGGGAACGACAAGTTTCCAATCGCGATCCGCCATTTTGGAGCTTTGGTCCGCTGAAAACGGGTGGTTTTCAATGAAAAAAAAAGAAACTGAGATACAGCCGTTTTTCTGAAAATCCCATCATTGGGGCGGGTGGAAGTGACGTTTTTTGGAATGATGTCACATCCACATTTTTCTTCTCTGAGAGACGATCGATCATTCCAAAGCTGTGTAGGTCGCCCCTTGTGGAATTTTCCCCAAAAAATGAAAGAACGCATGTATTCGATCTAGGCAATCAAGCGATGGATTTGAAAGAACGCATTAATTCGATCTTGGCAATCAATGTGTTAAGCACTACGTGCAAAAATAGGATTACAGCCGATTCCCGCACTATCAGTGTGCTAACTCGAACGGCACAGAGTCATGAACATCTCGGCAGGGACACTCGCATGGATTACAGTTCTCAGTCGCCACGACTGGATTTCAGTCATTTGGATATCATAGAAGTATGCTCGTCTTCTATGCTTGTGTCATGCACCAAAAAAAGGCCATTTACATTTACGGTTATTAGTTATTTTAAGATTAGTTTAGTAGTATCTGAAGTGGTCAAAGTAGCAATAGCATACATGTTCAATCTTCCCGAATACCCTGATGATCTCGGATGATTTCATAAAAGGTTAAAGGGATACTTCACCCCAAAAATTACTTATTTTCTATCAATTACACACCCCATGAAGCCTTGAATTCATGGAAGTTATTTTGTTTTTGTCGCATTCCTGAGCCAATAATTTGGTGACCGGCGGAAAGATGCTTATGTCTCCGGTAGGAGACTCAAAGTTGACCCTTTCGAGTCTCCTACCGGAGCTGCTGCTGGTCATCAAATGGCTTTTTTTTAATAGCCTTGAAAAGTATAAAATAATGGCTATAGCTGAAATCTAAAATTGAATAGGTTAAAACAAAAGGGTTAAGTTCTATATTCTGATAGCAATCACTGCTATAGTGTGTTTGTTCAGTAACATGGTCCAATCTAGGAGAGAGAGCCCCACAGCTTGTGTTCCACTTCCAATTTTGTCTGCTCATTTATTTGTTTCATCACTTTCCAATTTCTTCTTGTTTATCCTGCATCCTGTATGAGGTTCTCTCTCCTGATTGGAATCACGTCCTGAAAATGAGTTTTCTGAGCTGGAGAGATGGGGAGACTGCTGTTATTGAACAAACACTCTATATAAATTATACCAAAATATAGAGATATTTAACACTTATTTTTACAAAAAAATTTATCACAGCACCTTTAACACATCCACCGCCAAGGGCTAATCTCATAATGTACTCACCAGTGCCAAGGTTTTATTGTTGTTTTTTGTTTTTTTCAGGTCGCCATAGGCCCCGTTAAAATCCTTTAGATTGCCCGATCCACTGTTTGTAAACAACGGGCACATGTCCTGGTGTCTACTCGTCGAGACCGCGTGTCAAACGGAGCCGCCATGTTTGAGTTCTGATCGTTTATGTTAACATGGGAAATGCGAGGATGAAAAACTACATGTCCTGTACAGGTTTTACAGGGCTTTTTGTGTACGACTTAGAATGAAGGCAGACGGGAAACAAAAAACGTGATCGCACTTCCGGTCGATTTCGGGTGGTGTTACACTGAAAATGGTCCCCCTGGAAAATTGAAAAAAAAAAAAAATCGAAAAAAAAGGAAAAAGCACCACAGCCCGTAGGCTACGGGATCGGCGCTTAACCGTTGGATTTAACGGCCCGTAGAACTACGGGCCCGGCGGTCAATGTGTTAACACATTAACCGCCAAGAACGTAGTCCTACGGTCCGTTAAATCCAACTGTTAAGCGCCGAGATCGTAGCCCTACGGTCCACGGTCTTTTCGCGCTAAAAATTTCCGGGTGCACTTTTTGGACACAATTTTTTTTATCCACTTCCGTTTCCGGTTTGATGACCGGAAACGGAATTATTTGGGATCCGGTTTTGACGATCACGTCCGCCCTCGTTCTACAGACGAAACTGAAACTCAATTCTCTTCCTGTAGTTTTTTCTCCTCGCATTTCACTGTTTAACGTAATCCGCTCTAACTACAACATGGATGCCCCGTTTGACACGTGGTTTTCACTGGGAGATACAGTGGGATGTCGCGGATGTAAACAGACCGTGTAGAGCTCAATCTTAAGGATTTTAACAAGATCTATGGCGACATGAAAAAAACAAAAAAACAACAAAAACACCTTGGCACTGGTGAGTACATTATGAGATTAACCTCTGGCGGTCGATGTGTTAAGAAGGTGAGGAAATGAGAGGTAAGAAATAGAGCAGTGGTTCTCAAAGTACGGTCCAGGGACCCTCAGGGTTTCTTGGAAGGGTAGTCTCGCATAGCCAGACAACTATTCCACAATCTCCGATTGCTAGAGTCTGGAACTCCATATAGAACGGAAGCTGTCATCTGTTCGTCATTTCCGTTCACGAAAATGTATTTTAAAATATCTTTACATTTTATTCTACACTTTCCATTTCTAATAAGCAGCAAGCTATATATGCTTCGATTATTTTGTATTTATATTAGGAGGCGTCACATCTGCTTTATCCTCTAAATCATGTTCGGAGCTTCCGTCGCTCCAGACCGTATGACGAAGGATTTGAAAATTTGCAGTGGTGTAAAGTAACTAAGTACATGTACTCAAGTACTGTACTTATGTAACGTTTTGAGGTATTTTTTACTTTACTGGAGTATTTCCAATTTAAAATTTTTACTTCTACTCCACTACATCTCAGAGGCAAATATTGTACTTTTATTCCACTACAATTGTTTGAAAACTTTAGTTACTAGTTACTTGTAGATTTTGATTATTATTACAAAACATACATTAACCACTTTATAGCCTTATACAGTATATATTTTGGCTATTTGAAAATAGCCGATCTACGACACGTTGTGAGCTGCTATTTTCAAAAGATTTGTATGTATTGAACGTGGGAAACTTGAAATGGGACATTCTGCATAATGAGTACTTTTACTTTTCCTACTTTCCAAGTATTTTTTGATGCCAATACTTTTGTACTTTTACTCAAGATTAGATTTTAAATACCAGACTTTTATTTGTAACCGAGTATTTCTAGATTGTGGTATTGATACTTTTACTTAAGTAAAACATTTCAGTACTATTTCCACCACTGACGGGGGACGGTGGGGGTTCTTGGAATTAAAACGTGTGAGAACCACTGAAATAAGAGAGTTGAAGGAGGATTGTCACAGAGGGTTGAAAGTGAAGGGTTGAACGGACGGTTCGGAGCAGAAGATAAAGCGTGAGGTTGGGGGGGTTGAAGGGGGGGTTGCGGTCGTTTACCTTATCCACCTGAGTCAGATCCTCTCTGTTTCTCTGTAACTCGGTCTCCATCCCCTCATGGTCTAAATACTGCACATTCATATTCAATAGCCAGGCAGCCGTGCGGTCCAGCGCATTGGGGTTCACTGGGGAAGGGGCCTAGGTGGAACCAACACACAACACAACACAACACAACACACACACACAAACATACATGAGCTGAGCTGCAAATGGGATGGGGAACATGCAAACTAGGGCTGGGCCATATGACTTCAAATCAGTATCACGGTTATTTCAAACTGTGCTGATTTGTTGTTACACAAAAGTTGCACAAGTAGTTTTTTACCCTGCTTCTCTATTATTCAATTAACCTAGATGACCAATTTCAGTTAGAGGTTCTAAATGTCGGGTTCAATATATTCATTAATTGCCCAGCCCTAATGCAAACACAACAACAGAACACAAGGCAGGAGGAGGCTTGGAATGCACATGGGTACAACAAAGAGGTGTCTCTGGATTGAAAGCAGGGTGATATGGACGCACTGGTGTTTTCAAAACACACACACACACACACACACACACACACACACACACACGCTTAACTGTACCACCCAAATTAACTGACTGTAACACATGCACGTATGCGCACACACACACGCACAGAGCAAACAGAGTAGGCCTTAGTCCGATGGTCAGCAAAAGACTGGCTGTGTGCGTGTGTGGGTGTGGGTGTGGGTGTGTGTGTGTGTGTGTGTGTGTGTGTGTGTGTGTGTGTGTGAGCGAGTGATTAGCTCTGTCTGTAACAGTAATGGGTGTGTGTGTGTGTGTGTGCTAACACAGAGGGTGTGTGGTGGACTTGACAGTGATCAATAGAATGGCCAAAATACTTGAACAGTGCATTGTAAGCCTTTGAACAGGCTGAGCAACCTGAACAACCCAATTTACAAGAAGGTGGACAAGCTGATTAGATCCGAGTTCAAATGACTAAACGCATCTGTTTCTGTTAATGTGAAGGTACAATTCAAATAACTCAAATACAGACAAACTTCAGTTGCTTTAGTGAGCCAACAACATGGACCGTTAGGGCCCCTATTCTAGGGCGAACATTCAGCAAAAAACAAACGGATCTACAAGCTCAGCTCAGCTCTTCTGTGAAGAGATTTGGTGTTGATGGGGTGAGGGGGGGGGGGGACCCCGGTCAATTAGGTATTATCGTCTCTGTCGGGTGGAAACCTCATATGTCCAAAACTGCTACTTTTCAGGATTCAATTTCAGAAGCATCAAAAGTAGCGGATCTACAAGCTCGAAACTTTCGAGCTTGCGGATCCGCTACCTTTGATGCTTTTGTGTGACGCTGTAGTATGATCAAGTACGGACGTTAATTTATGGAAAAACACAAAAAGTTAGAATATGGAGATAAGAGGTTTCTGCCCGACAGCGACAATATAGGGTTTAAGTGGTTGAATGACTTTGCACAGGAGACACAGCATGCAGTAAAATAACCTCCACTTGTTTAGAATTAATAATGTATAAATCAGACGTTTACAAGTTCCAGTTGTTTGATGTAAAATGTATTATATCCCTCTAAGACTATCTCTGTCATCAATTCTTCCTGCTTGACATTAGCTATTCCTACAGCCATTAAAACAATCAATCAATCAATCTACTGGCCATCAGCTGAAGGAGAAGAGAGTGAAACACGACAGACAGTAATGCAGGCGTCCTTCCTGTTACCTTAGAAATAACAGTCGTCAAGGGTAAACGCCGGCGAGGAATTGTAATTACAACCTGCTGTTCTGACCTTCGGAGTCGGCCAATAAAATACGTACATATACTGTGACAACACCAAGACTAAAATACACACCCATGCACACACAACGTACGTGTGTAACAACACATACTCTGCAATGAACTGTAGAACTGTGCTGTGTTTAATGTGTGTCTGTCTTTGTGTGTATTCACACATATAACTGATGCTTTTGCTAGTTAACAACTTGTTACCTGGCGTTCTAAATTAGGCAAATTTTATATTTTCCTAATTTTATGTTAGGCATTTCATAGGCAAACCAGGGTTTTCCCAAATCTTCAGAATTAGCTAAAATTGCTAAATCGACCAGCTCACAACACATCGCACTGCGACACGTTGTGAGCTTGTAGGTTGGCTGTTTTTTCGCTAATTCGTCACATGACTAATTATTTACTTAAGTGGTTAACGAGGAGATAATTGTGCCTACACCATTGCCACTGTGTGCACCTATTAACCAGAGGAGAGGCAATGAGCTGCCTCCAAGCACACTGTATTATAGTTATTATACACACAATGACTGCAATTCATCAGAGCCTTTACACTGTGCAGAGAGAGGAGGCACACACACCTCCCATACTGCCCCTCCCATCACGGATGTTATGATCGGAATAAGGTGTTTCTTTTATCGCCT
The DNA here is from genome assembly GCF_963280865.1 of Gymnoscopelus braueri. NCBI lineage: Eukaryota > Metazoa > Chordata > Actinopteri > Myctophiformes > Myctophidae > Gymnoscopelus > Gymnoscopelus braueri. The sequence continues at coordinate 273,322 of NW_027660477.1, read as the reverse complement.
TAATTGACTCACTCTTAGCAGCTACTGTATCAAGCTGGAGTGATTATGCACATCTAGATTAAGAGTATTTGTTCCGTGACTGTACGTTACTGCAGGGGTGTTCAAACTTGTTCATGTCACAAACCTTCACATTAACTTTCATTAGGGCCATGGGCACCATTTCAAATGACTCTGTCCTAGAGACCCTGCCATGAAATAAAGCTGATGACAAGTACACTACAAAGTACAAATCAGGCTTTAGGGGCCTTGTCCACAAAAAAAGCTTTTTTTCCCCTAGAAAGCCTTTTTTGTTTGTTGCTGCCAGTGCTTGCCTTTTCTGGCAGTGCATGACAGTGGCAGTGCACTGGCAGTGCATGACACTGCATTTCTATGGTTAAAGGCGTGCTGGCGTGCTCCACTTCCCAGCGCCAAGGATCGCGTCTCAGCGTTCTCTGCATCCAGCGTTTTCTTTTTTTGTTGTGCAGAGCTTTAAGCTGAAAATAGATCAACTTTTGGGGAGAAGCGCTGCTCATCAATGTCACTTTCCAACGCAGAGGGTTGGATTGACATGTCCACAGTCATTGAGCAGAGGTGTACAATTTACAATTACAATTCAGGCATTTAGCAGACGCTCTTAATTCAGAGCGATTTACAGTAAGCAAGGTAAACGCGAGTATAATGGCGACTTTACGAGGTAATACATCAAATGCATAGAAAAAGTAATTTAGGATCATAGGTAAACCAAGAATCATCAATCTAAACAGTATCAAAAAACAAATAATATGTACAATGAAACTATGCAAACTATAGGATGCCAGGTCAACAAATGAACCTGGCATCTGTCTACATGGCATGCTATCCAAATAACATTTTAACCTTTGCATAAGCTTGCGAGGTCGTCAAGGCTATAGGGCAAGTGCTACGGGGCTAAAGTGGAGTCTGAATAGGTGAGTCTTCAGATTACGGCGGAAGATTGGGAGCGAGCCTGCAGTTCTAACTGCAATGGGGAGTTTCGTTCCACAGTTTGGGAGCCAGCAGTGAGAAGAGTCTGGGACGATGTGGAGCGTTTGTTGTCCCGGATGTTTTAGGGAAGGTTCTGACAGCTTTATCTGTGTTAGCTGATCTGTGTCTCGCTCGTGTTGAGAGCACGTGTAGCGCCCTCAACTCAATCACTCAAAAAAAACACTAGTGGTGTCGGACTGTATGTGTGTAGCTTCATTCCCAATACGGCAGTGGTTCTCAACCAGTGGTCCGAGGACCACCAGTGGTCCTTGAGGAGGTTCCAGGTGGTCCCCAGCTAAATGATGGAGAGTTGGTAACAAAATTGACCCTTATAGATCTATAACTCTTGGGAGCAAGAGTTAAATTATTGTTAAACATCTGCATTACTTAATTTACGAGAATACACAATTAGAGAATGTGGAAGAATTGTTATTTTGATCAACATTTGGCCTGTCATCTCTCCTAACGGTACCAACATCAACACAGCATGGAATTGTAGACAAAATCGCATTCCAGCGATAACAAAACATTCTTCAAGTCTTTGGAGGTCTGAGAGGCTTAAATCTCATCAAACGTTGGTTCCGTGGCTCAAATGCCGAATAAATAATGGACCCTTTAAATTGATACCTGGAACGCTTCTGTGTCACTGACTTTAGATGCCTTTGGCTATTCAAAAATAGCAGATATACAAGCTCATAGCGCGGCACCGAGTGCCGCGCTACGAGCTTGTAGATCTGCTATTTTTGAAAAACCGTGAAAAAATATTTTTTATATTTTATTTCAAAAAACTGTTAGGATTTAGATTTTTTTTTAAAGAATCGCCTCAGGTCTTAATGGGTTAATATGAAAAGGGTTGAAAACCACTGCGATTATATATACGGTTTACCTGCTTGTGCTGAGCCCGCTGCTTGGTCTCTGGACTGTCTCCCTTGGAGGAGGACGACTGCTGCCGTAGCCTGGCCCCGGTGGTACCGCCGGGCCAGTCGGGGGAGGACGTCATCATCATGCTGCCGGACGGGGGCCGGGGGTTGTAGGGCAAGCCGCTGGGGAGCAGGTTGGGGGGCGTGCGGCCCCGGGTGACGCTCTGGGGCGGCGGCTGGTCTATCCGGCGCTGGGGGCCGGCGCTGGCGCTGTTCTGCCTGGGCATGGAGGGCGGCTGCTGCTGCTGCTGCTGCTGGGCGTCCGTGAGCGACAGCTGTCGGCGGGTGAACTCGCCCGAACGCCGGGAGTACTCGTCCCCGCTGCTCCCCCCTGCTCCTCCCCCTCCTCCTCCTCCTCCACCTCCTCCTCCTAGGGGTGTAAATGATTATTAGATATTGACGGTGTGATTGTATAGTCTGAGAAATGATCGCGGTTTCACGATCGTCACGGTTTTTTACGAGTACATTTATTACGCAACACTATGAATGTTTTAAATCAATCAAAATGGTAAATTAGAGGTTTTATTATTATTTTGTTGGCTTCTGACTTTTGAATTATAAATAATACACTAGCTGAATAATGCACCTTAACTCTTTAACTGCCAAAAACGGGAATTCCCGTCCGATGGCTCTATGGCTATCATGGCCAATGACGGAAAGACGGAAATATTAAAAAAAAAAATTTGAAAAAAGTATTATTATTATTTATTTTATTTGGGGAATTTTTGGAATTTTTGGTTTTTTTTTTTTTTTGTTATCTCAAAGGAACTAGGAGATAACGCTATCCAAAAAAATGCTGCTACATTCACTTCAATGTTAAAAAACAAACGGAGGAAAAATGCACCTTTTTCCTGGCACTGGGACGACACAGTCTGAAATAAGTGTGGCAGTGAAAGAGTTAACTGCTCCTTAACTGTATTACAAAATAATATTTTCACTTCTACATTTCTTTTCGACCAGAGTAAAGATTATTATTATTATTATTTTGTAAACACTTGGTTAGAAATGGTAAATGGTGCATTTATATAGCGCTTTTATCCAAGGCACTTTACATAGATTGTGCATTACATTCACCAATTCGCACACAGATTCATACACCGATGGCGGAGGAAACCATGCAAGGCACCAACCTGCTCATCGGGAACTATTAACCCATTAAGACCTGGAACTGTCATCTTTAGATTTGAGCTAAAAAGCATTATTTTACACTTTAGGCTATTCAAAAATAGCAGATCTACAAGCTCATAGCGCGGCACCGAATGCCGCGCTACGAGCTTGTAGATCTGCTATTTTTGAAAAATCGTGAAAATGTGTGCGAACATTTTTAACTCAAATCTTTGCTTCTGGGGGGTCCCTGGAACAAGATATTTTGATGGGGGTCCGCGGCCAAATGCATATAATTTTGGGGGTCCTTGACATGAAAAAGATTGAGAACCACTGATATAGAAACATAGGTTTTTCAGAATACTGTTGGGATTTAGGAGACATGTAGAATCGGCTTCAGGTCTCAATGGGTTAAGGGTTCAGCGTCTTGCTCAAGGACACTTCCGACACCAACTCTGGGGGAGCCCGGTATCGAACTGGGAACCTCACGGTTCCCATCCGGCCACTCTACCCCTGAGCCACTGCCGCCCCTGTTACACTGAGCCTCTACGTTTAATTAATTGTGAGGTTTTAAATCGTTGCCATCGGGTAAAAAAAACTCAACTCGGCTATTTCACCATTTGAAAAATGTTTTTAACCCATTAAGACCTGAGGCAATTCTTAAAACAAATCTAAATCCTAACAGTTTTTTGAAAAAAATATAAAAAGTTTTTTGAAAAAAATATAAAAAATGTTTTTTGAAAAAAATATAAAAAATGTTTTTTGAAAAAAATACAAAAAATGTTTTTTTTAAAAAATATAAAAAATGTTTTTTGAAAAAAATATAAAAAATGTTTTTTGAAAAAAATATAAAAAATATTTTTTTCACGATTTTTCAAAAATAGCAGATCTACAAGCTCGTAGCGCGGCACTCGGTGCCGCGCTATGAGCTTGTATATCTGCTATTTTTGAATAGCCAAATAAATCTTAAAGTGACACAGATGCGTTCCAGGTATTAATGGGTTAAAATAAAGATGTTTTGGACGTATACGAGGTTTCCACCCTGACAGCAACAAACGACACAGCTGGTCAACGGTTCCATCCCTTTACCTCCTCCTCCACCGTGGTTGAGGAAGGCGTGCTTCCCTCCCGCCGGCGGCCCGCCGTCCTCGTTGTTGCTATGGGAACTGACCGAGCTGTGGCACTCGGAGCCGGAGTCGGCCATGATGCCGCGCGGGGACACGGGCAGGCCGGCGGCCATCTGGTAGACGGGGTTCTGGAAGGACAGCGGCGCCAGGAGCTGGGCCGGCCGCACCCCCGGGGTGCCGATGACGCTGCTCTCTATGCCCGGGGTGGTGGAGGGCCCTCCGCCCCTCCTCAGCGTGGGTCCTCCTGGGAGATTGCCCTGTGGGGGGGGTAGAGAGACCATTATTTAACCCATTAAGACCTGAGGCCGATTCTACAAATGTCTCCTAAATCCTAACGGTATTCTGAAAAAAAACGCATGTTTCTATATCAGTGGTTCTCAAACTTTTTCATGTCAAGGACCCTCAAAATGATATGTATTTGACCGCGGACCCCCCATCTCAAAATATTTTGTTCCAGGGACCCCCCAGAAGAAAAGATTTGAGTTAAAATGTTCGCTTTAAAAGAATATATATATTCAAAGATTTGCACACATTTTCATGATTTTTCATAAATAGCAGATCTACAAGCTCATAGCGCGGCACTCGGTGCCGCGCTATGAGCTTGTATATCTGCTATTTTTAAATAGCCAAAGTGTAAAATAATGCTTTTTAGCTCAAATCAAAAAGTGAAACAGATGCGTTCCAGGTCTCAATGGGTTAAAAACCCATCATAAGACATGAGCCCAATTCTACAAATGCCTTCTAAAATCAGTAGCTCTCACACTTTGAAAAAATAGCAGATGTACAAGCTCGCAGCGCTTTTGCATCTGCAATAGCCCAACGCTAAAATCGAAATGACAAAATGGCTAAAACGACAAGAGATGCTTTCCCCGATTTTAAACCTACGACTAACACATCGCCATTTTACATATTGTGTTAATTGTTCACAAATCTGTGTCATTCTAAGATTTCCTTGGCTATTCAAAAATAGCAGATATACAAGCTCGTAGCGCAGCACCGAGTGCCGCGCTACGAGCTTGTAGATCTGCAATTTTCTTTTGAAAAATCATGACAATTTGTGCAAATCTTTGAATAAATAATATATACATTTTTAACCGACATCTTTGCTTCTGGGGGTCGCTGGAACAAAATATTTTTAGATGGGGGTCTCCGCGGACAAATACATATAATTTGAGATGGTCCTTGACATGGAAAAAGTTTGGGAACCACTGATATTATAGCAATATAAGATAAAAAAACAACAAAAAAACTGTTAGGATTTAGAAGACATTTGTAGAATCCCCAGAAGCAAATATTTTGGTTAAAAATGTTTGCTTTAAAAATATATATATATTCAGAAATTTGCAAATATGTTCATGATTTAAAAAAAATTGCAGATCTACAAGTTCATAGCGCGGCACTCGGTGCCGCGCTATGAGCTTGTATATCTGCTATTTTTGAATAGCCATACAAACATTTTCAGTCGTGAGACTTTATTTTTGCGTTAAGTCTGGTCAACCGCCGTTACCTGTGGGGTCCTGGCCGACCACACCCCGACGGAGACCACGTCTCCCAGGAGGCCGTCCGAGGGGCTGGGACCGCCCGGGCAGCTGTCCAGGCTGCGGGGGTCCTGGAGGTCCACCATGGACAGGCTCTTGCTGCCGTTGGCCATGCCCACGTCGGGCTCGTTGGTCTCGGAGTAGCTGGAGCTCCGCGCCGGCGAGGGCTGGACCCCCGAGCTCCGGGTCACAAAGAACAGGTCCTTGTTCTCCGGGGTCGGGGAGGGTAACCTGGTGAAGTCCACCAACCTGAAGAGCAAACAAACCAGGGCCAGGAAATGAAGATCAACTTCTTCAACCAACGGACAGACAGAGTCACAGTGAATTAGCCACATTAAAAACTCATTCACTGCCAGAATTATTTCTGGCCGCGTTTGAAACACTGCCAGAGATTTTTCATTGAAAAAAAAGTACTCAGGAGCCGAGATACAAACATTTTAAGTTTTAAGTTAACAAGGAAGTGGATGGGAGTCTAAATCTTCGAAAAATCATATCTCCTTGGTCTTTGGGTCAAATAAAAAAAAAGAATAGAAAAAAAGAAAACAAAAAAAAGATTTTTTTTGAAAAAATTAAAAGTCGTTTTAGTCGTTCTAGGCAGGCATGGCTTATGGGACAAAAGTCGTTTTAGTCGTTCTAGGCAGGGAATGAGTTAAGACCTGAGGCTGATTCTACAAATGCCTTCTAAGGGCACGGTCACACCAAAATATGGTTGCCCGCTGATAAACTCGGACAGTTTTTTTGCAGCCAGCGTATTCTAAAAAAACGGAGTAGCTTGCAGCGCATTCTGTCCCAATAACCAGTGACCCACCTGTCACTCACTTTCAGGACCCTCCCCCGTAGCCACCTTCGACTCACACGTTTGGACAGAGGGGGAAAAGCAGCATTTGTCTCGAGCATTTATCTGCTTCAAATAAACGCTAAGTGTGCGCGACACGCGGAAAGATGCGCATCAAACCACGCGATTCTCATTGAAAAAGCATTGGCAGATTCCACCCCATAGGTAAAATAAAAGTGTGGTGTGACCGTGCCATAAATCAGTTGTTCTCACACTTTCAAGATTTTTCAAAAAATGTCCAAAAAATAGCAGATGTGCTTCAAAAGTTTACATCTTTCTGAAATTTCTGAATTATTATTATTATTATTATAATTATTATTATTCAACTTAAATAGTTGAATAATAATATTGATTGATTGATTGATTGATTGATTGATGTACTTTATTTAGTAAGACACGAGAACAACAGTACATGTAAGTACAAATTCACAATAAAAGGTCTACTAAACTGGAAGGCTCATAAAGCACTAAGCTTGTTTAAAATGAGATCCCCACGCACACAAATCATGATGAATGATGAATAATAAAAGTGATGAATAATAAAAGTGTTTGTTTGTTTTTATCTATCAAAAGGTTATTAGTGTTCAGGTTTATTCATGTATTTTGTTTATAAGTTAAATGTTCTCAAATAGAAACTTGAATCATATCCAAGCTTTTCAAATTGATTTCAAGATTTTGCACCTTTTTTTTTTTTTACACACAATATCACTCAAAACATCAGTGGCCAAGAACTCTCCAAAATCGTGATGGGACCCAAAACCATGGCATCGGTCTATCGGCTCTACGGTGAATGAATGAAGTGATGGATCCATCCCACTGCATGTGTGGAAGTGAAATGAATAGCAGCAATATAGCTTTCCTCTCTATATAATATAGATACTGATGTATTTTTTATGAAACGTTACCATCACTCCAGTGTAACTGCACTGCAGAGGCCATGCAATATTCACACGGGGAGCCTGGATGTCTGGATTCTATTTGGGTTTGAGACTGGGTCGTTTATGTACCTTCATCTATGCTCAATCACTTTCATCCTTCATCCTCTCACCTCCCCTCTCGCTCTCTCTCTCTATCCGGCTACCCTGCCAGACACAGGCCTTTATTGCCTGGAGATGATTACCTTGACAGATATGATTTATCTTCTAATAATCTCTATCAGTCACATCACACCCGTCTCCTCCTCCTCCTTTCTCTGTCCTTCTATCTCTCTCTCTCTCTTCTGCCTCTTTTTTTTTATCGTCTCGGGTCGGGTGGAAACCTCATATGTCCAAAACCAGTGGTGTAAAGTAACTAAGTGCATTTACTCAAGTACTGTACTTAACCCATTAATACCTGGAACTGTGTCATTTTTTGATTTGAGCTAAAAAGCATTATTTTACACTTTAGGCTATTCAAAAATAGCAGATCTACAAGCTCATAGCGCGGCACCGAGTGCCGCGCTACGAGCTTGTAGATCTGCTATTTTTGAAAATTCCTGAAAATGTGTGCAAATCTTTGAATATATATATTTTTTAAGCGAAAAGTTTTAACTCAAATCTTTGCTTCTGGGGGTCCCTGGAACAACATATTTTGATGGGGGTCCGCGGCCAAATACATACCATTTTGGGGGTCCTTGATATGAAAAAGATTGAGCACCACTAATATAGAAACATTTGTTTTTTCAGAATACTGTTGGGATTTAGGAGACATGTAGAATCGGCTTCAGGTCTCAATGGGTTAAGTACAGTTTTGAGGTATTTTGACTTTACTGGAGTATTTCTAATTTTCAGTACTTTTACTTCTACTCCGTTACATCTCAGAGGCAAATGTTGTACTTTTACTCCGCTACAATTATTTGACAGCTTTAGTTACTCGTTACTTTGTAGATTTTGATTATTACTACAAAACATGCAGTAACCACTTCAGCCGATCTACAAGCACACGATGCGTCGCGATGCAACGTTACTTTTCAGGATTCAAATTCAAAAGTAGCAAAAGTAGCAAGATCTAAAAGAGCAAAACGCGTCGCACCGCATTTCAAGAGCTTGTGATGTTTTTTGTGTCGACGATGTAGTATGATCAAGTAGGGCGTTAATTTACCAAAAAAACACACAAAGTTAGAATGTGGTTTCTGCCCGACAGCAACGATATCCTTTTGTCTTCTGTCCAACTCTCCCTCACTGCTCTTATCTTGGTTATCTTGCACTGGCCTCATCTGGCAAATCATCACCGTCTGATGGAAACCTTGTATGTTTAAAATGGCTTTTCAAAATAACCTGTTGATCCAACGTTGTTACTGTTAACTTTAGTCACAAACTCTTGTTAAAGGACCACTTCGCCCCTTTTTCAACCTATCTTCATACAATTGGTGCTCACTAATGCTGCGTTCACACTGGAAGAGACAAAAGATACAAAGCTACACAGCATATTTGTAGCTTTGCATCTGAAGTTGAAACCAGCTCAACGCTTTTGTAGCTTTGTAGCTTTTGTAGCAGCTACAAACGTCGGACGTATCTTTGCATCTTCATTTCGCTGGCTTCCATTGAAAAATAATGGTAGCCTTTATACTTGTATCTGCCAGTGTGAACGCAGCATAATGCTCATCATTAACATGGTTCCATTTTTGTCTACTCTCAGAGGAGGGCTGTGGACAGTTCAGAAAACCGCCTACCAGTGACATCATCGGTAGGCAGGTTTGGTCATTTCAAAAAAGATTTAAATATATTTCTTAATATTTATATATTATTTTGTATTAATGCAAGAACAATGGCTTCCATTATAGCATAGTTAACTTTCCAGAAATAGAAAGCCCACGATTTCTATTCCCCATCAATGATGTCACTGGTCTGAAGTGTCCACAACCCTCCTATGAGACAGAGAGTAGACAAAAATGGTACCTTATTATAACGAGCATCAGTGGGGGACCTATTATATGAAAATATGTAAAAAATGGGTGACGTGGTCCTTTAATACCCGCTGACGTACGCCTGTCAGCGGGGGGGTGTTGAACGGCAGGAGTAGGACGGAGGTGCTACGTCCTCACGGTGGGGGATCCTCACTCGCAGGTGAGCCAGTAGGATTCAGCAGCAGTGGCAACACAGAAATGTGAGTGGAGGATTAATTGGCCTAAACACTACATTTGGAGAAAAACAACAGGGGGTAAAAAATAATTGGCAAAAAAAAAAAAGAGATCCACAGGGAAACCATGCTGTCATTAGACCCCCCTGTGTGAGGCGTCAGATGACTCCTCACACATAACTAAAGGGATTTAGGTAAAAAATAAATGGGTGAAATGTCCCTTTAACCACTTTGCTTAAACCAGTGCTGTCAAGGAGCCCCACATTGATATGGATTTGGCCGCGAACACCCCATCTGAAAAGGTTTCGTGCCAGGGGCCTCCAGAAGAGAAGATTTGTGTAAAAAAAATAAATCCCAAACATTTTTCAAAAATGTTGAAAAAATAGCAGATGTACAAGCTCTCTGTGCGGCACGAATGTCTTGTATGTGAGCTTGTATATCTCCTATGTTTAAAAAACACTGTTCTAAAGCACTGTTCTAAATCGAGTTTAAAGGGTAAGACCACTTTGGTAGAAGTTTGGGTTGTGTAGTTACCTTGCCATGATGTAACTCCAAAGGTGGGCAAGAAATCAAAAATAATTGCTCCATTGGTTAGAAATTGATAATTCAAATATGCTCCTCATTGACTTACATTGTACGGTAAAACAGCTCTCAAAGTCACTCTTTTAGCCCATAAATGAACCCAAACATAGCTGATTCAGACAATATAGAGCATCACCAAACCCAGTACTGTTTTTTTTTTTTATAAAAATGTCAACTTCCTGTTGATTTTACAATTTGAAGATCTGGATCCGGATCCACGGATCCAGTCCAGGTTTTCAACTTATTAAAAATGGCAAAATCAACAGGAAGTTGACATTTTTATTAAAAAAAAAACAGTACTGGGTTTGGTGATGTTCTATATTGTCTGAATCAACTTCGTTTGCGTTCGTTTATGTGCAATTATCAATTTCTAATCAATGGAGCAATTATTTTAGATTTCTTGCCCACCTTTGGAGTTACATCATGGCAAGGTAACTACACAACCCAAACCTCTACCAAAGTGGTCTTGCCCTTTAAGTAGAGTAGAGTTTTCTGAAAAACCTAAAAATCGAGAAAATGACAGACGCTTTCCCAGTTTTAACAGGTTAAACGTTCTAGACTTGGTAAACTGGACCCGAGTTGGCTCTGTACTTGGACCGCTGTTTTCCGGTCTAAAACAAATCTCTTTTGCCAAAAAAATAAGAGCTCGTAGAGCTTGTAGATCTGCTATTCTGATCTGCTGTGCATAGAGCCTATATTGACGTCAACAACACGAGCTCTCTGCTACGTCCTCTCTTACCCAGAAAGCTCGTTGTCGATGACCATCTTCTGGAGGCCGGTGGAGATGCTGCAGCCGGCGGCGGCTGCAGGAGGGGAGGAGGAGCCCATGTGCTCCGAGGACGAGGAGGACGGTCCCTGTGTCATCAGGACGCTGGACGGGTTGGACAGGGCCGTGTTCACCTCCCGGAGGATCCTGGGCAGAGGACCCAGCTTGGAGGCCGCGCTCTGTGGGGGAGGGCGGGGGGGTGACATGAAATAAAGAATAGAATATGAGTTTTTGAATTAGGGCTGCAACCAGTGTTTTTTTGCCAGATTTTGCGAGAGAAATAAGCAACCAGGTATATGAAAACAAAGCCCAAAAGAAGCGACTGAGCACATGAGCACTCTGAACCCTACATGCGTTGGCTATTTGAAAATAGCTGATCTACAAACTCGAGAATGCAAGATTAAAAAAAGAAATGTTATATCAACGAATCAACAAAAACATTCCAATAGATATTTTTAATTGACTAAATCGATTAGTGCGATTAAGCCATATTTTATACTTGTCATACAACAGTGTGACTAAAAAATATCAAAAAGAATATCGCATTTTGAAAATCGATTTCATTAGTCCGATTTACTAGTTAGAATCAAGTCAAAGATTGCATTGAGGGCACTTGATTTCATTACATTAATACATACTGTACATACAATGTTCTTCTGTAAAAGTTGAAAAGCATCCATTGAACTTTCTATTCACATCTCTTTGTCCGACCCATGGGGATGTTCATTTACTTTTCCAGGGCAACCCCCCCTCATTAACAATGTACAGTAAGAGGTCTCGGGGTGATTAACACGTTTTAATGAGTGGTGTTTGTACAGTATTTAACAATGTACTGTAACATGACAGACTGACCATGGAATGTGTCACATGTCTAATTGCTCCCAGCCTCCCCTCTGCCACTGCAGCTATATGTTAACCCCTTAAGACCGGGAACGCATCCGTGTGATTTCTTTTGGCTATTAAAAAAATAGCAGATATACAAGCTACGAGCTTGTAGATCTGCTTCTTTTTTTTTTTAAGTCGTAAAAATGTGTGCAAATCTTTGAATATATATGTCTTAAAGCGGACATTTGTAACTCAAATCTTTGCTTCTGGGGGTCCCTGGAACAAAATATTTTGAGAGGGGGGTCCGCGGCCAAATACATATAATTTTGGGAGGTCCGTGACATTTGAGCACCACTGATGTAGCAACGTACATAACGTTTTTTAGAAAACATTTTGATTTATTTTTTCAGTATATTTAATTTTAAGTAAATATTTGAGTAAATGTTTGCTTGAAAAAACTATATTATATATATTCATAAAAATAGCAGATCTACAAGCTCATAGTGCGGCACTCGGTGCGGCGCAATGAGCTTGAAGATCTGCTATTTTTGAATAGCCAATAAATCTAAAAAATGACACAGATGCGTTCCCGGTCTTAATGGGTTAAGTGTCCATGTAAAGCCATTAATAAGCCCTGCACTGTATCAAAGACCCCCCCCAAGTGGCTCCTCTTCTCTTGGTGCATTTTGATGCATTATGCAATAATGCATTATTGATTGCTGCATGGGGTAAATATACTAATGTAGTCTGCGCACGATTAATACCCCGTGGCTAGTGATGATGCATTGGAGAATAGACTTCAGACTTCCTGCACCCGCTAATGTATCCTTTAGGGATGCTGCCCCGGGATGGAATAAGACCATCGGTCTCAGAAGAAAAAGAAGAATTATATAGATGTATATATGTTACAGTATGATTGGAGAACCAGTACGATTGAAGAAAGCGCGCTCGTTTTTACCACCCACCCAGCACTAGAGGGAGCCACAAGCCAGGCTTGTGCACAAACATATATGGCCACACACACACACACACACACACACAGTCACACACACAGTCACACACACACACACGCGCGCACACACACGCGCACGCGCTCATGCTTTTTTTGGTTTATTGAAAGCAGGACTGTTTAGATACTTTTATTGTGTTCTGGCTTTTGTTTTACTTTCTCCCTGACACACACACACACACACACACACACACACACACACACACACACACACACACACACACACACACACACACACACACACACACACACACACACACACACACACACACACACACACACACACACACACAGTGATCCATGAAAAGAACTATTCTGTCCCTATCGGTTTACAAATCAAACGGCGCTGAGTCGACTAGTGGAGCGTCGGCCGGTCACCGCGGGCACTCGCGCCTGGAGGCGCGAGGGCGCGCTTCCTCGGCCTCAAGCTCCACTAAGTCGGCGCGCCGTGCGTGTGAACGCGTGTTCAGCGTTCCCCTCATAGATATTATGGTTCCCCTAGCGTAGCTTCCTGGTTGCTATGTGGGGGGGAACAACAAAAGACAGGTCTCCGTCGGCGCATTAAAGCCCCGCCTCTCCGCGCTCTCCTTCTCCTCCTCCTCGGAGGAGGAGAAGGAGACAAGGAGAGGACGGGACGGGTTATTACGCGAGGAGGAGGAGGAGGAGGAGGCTCCTCTTCCTCGCGAGCCTCGCGTAATAACCCCCCGCCTCGCAGCGCCGTCCTCCTCCTCCTCCTCGCGAGCCTCGCTAATAAACCCTGTCTCGAAAAGCCCCGCCTCGCCCCGAAGGAGCCCCGTGCCTAAAAACGAGCGCTCTGTCTTCAATCGTACTGGTTCTCCAAACGTACTGTGACATATACATTGCTGATCTTGTCATACTGTATCTAGTGCTGCTGTAAGACCATTGCAACCACACGCACATGCTGTAACTTTGTCTTTGGAATGAGAAGTTCATGAGAAGTTCATGGACACAATGCTTTTGATTGAAACTCATACGATGGTTATTTCTAACATTTCAGACCTTCTCGTCGAGACGGAACCAGAGCCATATAAGGAGAGTTGCGTCACCTCCGTTCACTTCATCGGGCCAGGTCTTCTACATAGCCTTCTATTGGCGAATAGTGACAAAGGCCTGAACCTGGAAGTTTACGGAATGCACTGGAGTCTATGAGCGTTTGTCACTATTTCGAGTTTACGTGAACCACGTGACCGGCGCTGTTTCTGCCCCCTCAATTGACGTAACTCTCCAATAGAAGGCTCTGGACGGGAACCATTTTATTGCAATGATATCACATTGTGTTTGGTGGTGTGGCTCTAGCACTGAAAAAATCTGTGCAAGCATGACACAGAGTCTGAGATCACAAAATCCCCTGAAGCAGAGCCCAAAGATATAGCCAGGAAATTAAAAGAACACGACACGATACAGTATATGAACCTGCATGAACGACATGCTGACACAGGGAAAATCTAAATGCTATACCAGAGGAGGAGGAGGCTGGGGATGTGAGGAGGACCCTCTCTACGGGGGCCTCACATCCCACGGGTCACAGACATGGTCAGAGAGAGAAGGACGAGGCTGGCCGGGCACTGTGTCAGCAGCTGTGTTGATTTCGTCGACTAAAACTATGACGAAAAATGTTGGTCGACTACCTTTTTTCACTGCCGAAAACGAAATAAAAACGGAATAAAAACTAAGCTACGATGACTAAAATGAAGGCTAAATATGTTGACAATTTCGTCAACAAATAAAATGTTAGTGAGGGACGAGTGGAGAAGAGATCCAGTAGAACTAAAAGACAAGTCATTTTATGTTTGGTTGCGCTCGGGGTGCTCTGAAAATAACCAATCTACAAGCTCACAATGCGTCGCGCTGCGACGCGTTGTGAGCTGGTAGATCGGCTATTTTCAGCATGCAACCAAGTGTAAAATCAGCCATTACGACGCCATCAAGGCACCGCCAAAATACATTTTAGTCGACTAAATCAACTGTAGATTTAGTCGACTAAAACTAGACAAAAACTAAAACATTTCAGATGACTAAAATATGACTAAAACTAAATGGAATATTATTCAAAAGACTATGACTAAAACAAAATACAAATTTGCTGTCAAAATCAACACTGTGCGTCAGGCACCTTGAGCTGGTAGCGAGCAAACTGACACCGTGAGAGCCAACCTAAGGCTGAAAATTGGAAATACTCCTAAAAAAATACCTCAAAATTGTACTTAAGTACAGTACTTGAGTAAATGTACTTAAGTTACTTTACACCACTGGTATAGCGAGCAAACTGACACCGTGAGAGAGCCAAGCCTAAGGCACAACCAGGAGGAAGGGGAAACAGGCACACCACAGAGCTCAAGACCCTGATGCTAGACAGGAGACAGCGATTCAGGAATCCACAAATTGGCGTTGGCTAGACCACACACACTTGCATCGCAGCGGGGGTATGTGGGAGGACTTTGATCACTGAAGAGTTGTCATTTGTGGTAGCAGTGTGAGAGAGATGTCGAGCACGTAAGAGTGAATGTCGATCGGTCTGCATAAACAGAGCGTGTAGATCGAACCGTTAGGATTGTGTGGTCGTATTGGGTGTATGAGAGAGCGTAGGTCTGCGCGGCTGGACTTCCGTGCCTGCCGGAACTACACCGCCATGCTCCATTAACAAGCTAATGGTATATATCGCTCAATACAAGTTGAGTGATAAGCCTAATTGTTTAATGTAGGGCTACAACTATTGATTATATTCTTAGCGATTATTCTGCGGATAACTAAATTACACAACCCATGAAGCCTTGAATTCATGGAGATTTTTTTTTTTTTGTCTCATTCCTAAGCCAATAATTTGATGACCGGAAAAAACTCTGGTAGGTTGAGTCTTCTACCGGAGACTCCGCCAGTCATCAAATTATGACTGACTCAGGAATGAGACAAAAACAAAAAAAACTCCATTAATTCAAGGCTTCATGGGGTGTGTAATTGATAAAAATAAGTACGCACACCGTCTACACTTGCACAATAAGGACAACTTTATCTAAGCAACGTCAATAGACCTAATATACCTCCAAATATATATTTATATGAACGTGGGGGTCCTTGGCACAAAAAAAAGTTTGTAGAACTACTGGTTGAATGTACAAACAACACGTTGTGTTTCCAGCACCTGGTCCATCTGGGAGAGCACCTCGGCCAGCAGTGAGTGCAGGGTGGACAGCTCTCTGCCCAGGTCGATGTAGCCCTCGAAGCCCGCCGTGTTGGAGATGGTCTCCGGGTTGGAGATCTCCAGCAGGAAGTGCTGCATGTTGGTCCACTCGTGCTCCAGGAACTGATTCATGAAGGACATGTACTCCTCCTTACTGCCAAACCTGGAGGAGGGAGAAGAAGAGGATGGGGGGAAAAGTCGATACATAAATGAAAATACGTAATTTATTATTTATGTGCATCCTTCTGTTGAACTTGGTACATTTAGTCCAAATTCAGTTCATTGTTTTTTTTCTCCCAGTTTTGTTGATGTATTCTAGTCACCAGTGGTGGAAGAAGTACTCAGATATATTACTTAAGTAAAAGTAGCAATACCACAATGTAGAAATATTCTGTTACGTAAAAAGGCCTGTGTTCAAAATGTTACTTGAGTAAAAGTACAAAAGTATTGGCATCAAAATATATAAGTATCAAAAGTACTAAAATGTTTGAAAAATAGCAGCCGACTCCTACAGTTGGTCCAAGGGAGAGCACAGACAACCACGTGTCTCCTCCAATATGCTGCTTCTTTTCAGCTGACAGTGAGGAGTCTCACCAGGAGGACGTAGCACATACAGTACAGGGGCGGTCTGGGGGCTCGTTTAAAGTGCCAGACTCTAAAGCAATATTCTATCATTTAGAATGGAAAAGAATCATCACCACTTCCCCTCGTCTATGACTCTGTTGATACAGGCTTTGAGCTGAGGGCTAGAGAGGAGTCAGTTAATCAGTTAGGCTATGTGAATAATGTTGATGTGATTTTTAAATACGTTTTTTTTTGTTTCAGTCAATTTTGCAGCTTTTTGCGAGCGCCAAATGCGCTCCGAAAAAGCTGCTGATGGGAACGGTTCTGCACATTATCTCCGTGCAAAATAATGTCAGTCGGGGACCCCCTGAGGGCGAGGCCCGTTTCAATTGTAACGGGTGAAACATAGCTATAGGCCGCTACTGAACACACATGGAGGTATAAACACTATTTCCTCACAGTTCCACACCTCATTGAACAGGTGCCCTGATCAGCCTGTAGGAGTCGCTAGTGCTGTGATCACTCTCTCTCCCCATGGCTTCCCTCCACACTTATGGATGCCAGCCATGCCAGAGGCACCGCGGGAAGCCCTATTCAGTCTCTACAGTGGTGGGCAGGAACTTTACCCCTGGCGCCTCATTCATTGCAAATTAAAATATATGCAAACAACGGCCATTTGAAGTGATGTAAAGTAACTAAGTACATTTACTCAAGTACTGTACTTAAGTACAATTTTGAGGTACTTTTACTTTACTGGAGTATTTCCAATTTTCAATACTTGTACTTCTACTCCACTACATCTCAGAGGCAAATATTGTACTTTTACTCCACTACAATTATTTGAAAACTCTAGTTACTAATTACTTTGCAGATATAAATTATTATATTAGAAAACATACATTAACCACTTTAGCCCTATTTTATACCAAGGCTATTTGAAAATAGCAGATCTACAAGCTCACAACGCGTCGCATCGCGACGCGTTGTGAGCTTGTAGAGCTGCTATTTTCAAACATTTTAGTACTTTTACTTTTGGTACTTTAAGTACATTTTGATGCCAATACCTTTGTACTTTTACTCAAGTAACATTTTGAACACAGGCCTTTTACTTGTAACAGAGTGTATTTACTTAAATAAAAAATATGTGAGTACTTTTTCCACCTCTGGCCATTCGTCATTCAGTTCACAAACATAACTCACTTGGTGAAGTTTGCCAGGTTCTGTGTGACTTTGGCTATGAGCGTGAGTGTGCGTGCGGTGCGGTCGTCGGGGTATTCCTGCATCAGGTTGAAGAGCGACGGCGACATGATGGCCGGACAGAGGAAGCGCAGGAACAACGACGCGCTGATCAAGCGCTCGCTGATGTCCGGTCGCCCCCGGTTGCTGCATTCCTGTCGCCACGACGCAAACACCTCCTTGAGCTCCCTTGGAAACACACTGCCAAGAGACAAGAGAGAGAAAGAGTTTGACCTGTACGTTTACTAAGTAGTTTCAACTAACGACCAGCCGCTTCCCGAGCCACCCTTCACGATAATAGTCTCCCCGTTAGCTCACAGTGCACCATATTTCACACTGGTCACAGGAAGCAGTATTAACTGATTCACTGCCAATCACGTAGATCTACGCGAACCTATTTAAAGCCGCCACGTGCCAATCGCCAATTTTTTTTTAATATTTTGTTTTTCCAATTTGACCCAAAGACCAAGGAGATATGATTAGTCAAAGATCTAGACTCCTATCCACTTCCTTGTTAACTTAAAACTTAGAAATTCTGTATTTCGGCTCCTGAGTACATTTTGTTTTTTCAATGAAAAACTCTGGCACTGTCAAAAAAAATATGAAAATACCTCTGGCAGTTAATGGGTTAAAAGGGATAGTTCACCCAAAAATGTACTTTTTTTTTCTATCGATTTGTCACCTCATGGAGACTTGAATTCAAGGATATTTTTTATTGTTTTTGTCGCATTCCTAAGCCAATAATTTGATGACCAGCGGACCGGTAGGCAGCGGTTCCGGTAGGAGACACAAAGGAGACTCTTTGTTGAACCACTGCAGGTATATCAAATTATTGGCTTAGGAATGCGACAAAAACAAAAAAGATATCCATGAATTCAAGTCTCCACGGGGTGACTAATCGATAGAAAAGGTCATTTCGGGGTTGAACTATCGCTTTAACTTAACAAAACAATCAGCTAAACCAGTGGTTCTCAAAGTGGGGTCCAGGAATGGACCCTCAAGCTTCATTGAGGGCATTCCAAATGGACCCATTAAGACCTGAGGCCGCTTCTAAACATTTTCAAAATCCTAAAAAAAAATTCGGAAAAAAATATTTTAAAAATACATTTCACGATTTTTCAAAAATAGCAGATCTACAAGCTCGTAGCGCGGCACTCGGTGCCGCGCTATGAGCTTGTATATCTGCTATTTTTGAATAGCCTAAAGAAATCTAAAAGTGACACAGATGCGTCCCAGGTATTAATGGGTTAAAGGTTTGTACAGTATCTCTCAGAGTTATATAGGGGTCCTTGAAATCAAAACGTTTGTGAGAACCACCGAGCTAAACCAACATCAGATTATCAGGGTCACCACAGTGGGCTGTGTGTAATTCATCATTTGTCCTACCAGTAGGAGTTGATGATCTTGCAGAAGGCCAGCTCACAGCACATCTTCAGGTTGCCCTGGTGTTCCTGCAGGTCACTAGATGAACACTTGGACGGATCCACCTCACAGTTCTCATCTGACTCATACAGAGCCTTGATGAACTCCCCTGAGAGAAGAGAGAGAGAGAGAGAGAGAGGCAGATAAGATACAGTTCTTTGGATTTGATGTAGCAGTGGAATCCTAATGGCAGGCCACCAGGGGGCAGTCTACATTATTGTTCCTCATTAATAAGAGATGACCGCAACAAAACATGCATCATCCTCATTGTTTCCATGGAGGACTATAGTGTCCACAGAACAAACAAAAAAACACCTCCCCAGACAGACTGTCCCTGCTGGGACACCAACCCATTTTCTATCAGCTAAGATTATTGGTTGCTAAAGTGTGCTGACAGAGAGCCAGAACATCCACCAAAGTAATGTCTATAGCAGCCTGACAGCGTGTCACGGAATCGTGAAAAGTAACAGTTTTGGACATATGAGGTTTCCACTCGACAGAGACAATATGTATCACAGTACATTCATTAAAGAGAATAAACAGCCCATGGTCAACAGTTAAGGAAAGGCAGTATAGGCGGCTAGATACTATACTACTACCAAAGAAAACCAGGCTTGCTTAATGATGATCAGACCAGGTAGGGACAAACTAAACAAAAAACCCACTTGAACCTTGAGTGAGCCATCATTATTGTCTGACCTTAACACTCAACAGCCTATAAAAAGTAGGGCTGTGAATCGTCTGCTATCTCACGATTCGATTCCGATTCTTGGGGTCACGATTCCGATTTTTATCGATTTTTTCAAAACAAACGATTCTCGATTCAAAATCGTTTTTTCCAACACCCCTAATAAAAAGGGAGCCATGACAGATAGTAGGGCTGGTTTTTAAGAACCAATAACCTTGCTTATGTAGGTCAATTGAATAATCGATTAACCTACATAAGCAACATGAGCATTTTTTTTGTATTTCTTGTATAAACAAATTATAAATGAATGAACACCCAAAAATACTACTAGATATTTTTGTCTGATTAACTACTACGTAAAAAAAAGGAAAAATAGCTGATCTACAAGCTCACAGCTCACAGCTTGTAGATCTGCTATCTCTTTTGTCTTTGTCCTTGTCTGTTTAATAATAATTCATTAGCGGTAATTGAGGCAAAAGTTATATCACCCAGTCCTAATAGGTGAAGGTACTGGTAGGTGGTTGCAAATTCCACGTTTTTATTCTGTATGATTGTCATGGATCTACAAGTTCACTATTTGTGAGCATAATAGGTCGGCTATTTTCATGCGACACTGTTGCACAGCCGAGTATAAATCAGGATTTATTCAACAGCCCTGAACAGATTGTGAACCAAAATGAGCCTGAGAGTTAGACAAGCACACAACAAAAGCATGAGGAGGCACACTCCTGTATAATTAGAAAAACACACACACACACACACACACACACACACACACACACACACACACACACACACACACACACACACACACACACACACACACACACACACACAGAGCGAGCATCAATATTAGAAGTGTACAGATGGAGTGAGGAAGACAGCGCCTGGAGGCATGGGAGACATTCTGTTGATGAAACCATGGCTGTGTTTAGTCCTGTCACACCATGATTACATAATCACAATTATGTGAGCTAATCACATATTATTTTGCATAATCGTTAGAAATAAGTTTCCATTCATCTGTATAAAACACAGCTGGGTGAAATCAACAGAAATGCCATATTTTTTCATCATTATTTCCAGGCTTATTTTGGGCACGCAATGTGTCGTGTTGTGAGCTTGTAGATTTTCATTTTTTTTTAAAGTATAACATTATTAACCCATTCAATCTGGGAACATATATGTAATTTTAGATTTTAGCTATAGCCATTATTTATACTCATAACCATTTTATACTCAAACTATTTAAAAAAGCAGATATACAAGCTCATAGCACGGCACCGAGTGCCGCGCTATGAGCTTGTAGATCTGCTATTTTTGGAAAAATCATAGATTTTTTTTGATGATGATCTTTGAATATATATATTTTTAACGCTAACATTTGTAACTCAAATCTTTGCTTCTGGGGGTCCCTGGAACAAAATATTTTGAGATGGGGGTCCGCGACCAAAATATCATTTTGGGGGTCCTTGACATGAAAAAAGTTTTGAGAACCACTGATATTATAGCAACAATACGTTTTTTAGAAAATAAATTAGGATTTAGAAGACATTTGTAGATGTGTTCCCGAATTGTATGGGTTAACCCATTAAGACCTGGAACGCATCTGTGTCATTTTAGAATTCTTTAGCTATTCAAAAATAGCAGATATACAAGCTCATAGCGCGGCACTCGGTGCCGCGCTATGAGCTTGTATATCTGCTATTTTTGAAAAATCGTGAAAAAAACTGTTTTTTTACATTATTTTCAAATAACAGTTAGGATTTAGAATTTTTTTTTAGAATCGGCCTCAGGTCTTAATGGGTTAAGTATATGGCCTATTTTGGCCATAGCACATCATTTATTATTAGTACCGGTACCTGTCATTGTCAGTCACTAGCTCATTATGCTATAGGGTGGGATGGCTCAGGGAAGAGGACAGAGTACAGCAACTTGCAATGGGCCTGGTTTGCAAGATACTCTAGGGACCTATGTGCCCATGTACCTGTCACACTACTTCAAAAGAGTGAGAAACGCCCACGGGCATCAACACCAGAGGGAGCTCCACTTGATCTCATTCCCCCCAGATTCGGCACAAACATGGGGATGAATTAATTCTGCTGTTATGCCACCAACATGTGGAATGCCCTACCACCACCAGCCATCAAAAAGTGCAACTCCCTACCCTCCTTCAAAACCGCCATAAAAGAGCACTTTTCAAGTCTTCTAGCTTGCCTTTTTTTTTTACCCCCCACAGTTTTTCTGTAAATATACGTTTACTGCTCCTAGTAGATTAATTGAATACATACACTGTAGGACCACAATGGAAACAAGCTCACAGGACTTTTTTGTGTTATCCTTATAACAATCACTTTGAAATGCATTCACCCTTCCCCTGTTGCTAATAATGTACTGTAGGGTTCATGGACTCACATGCGCCACATTGTGGCCGATCAGCCACACTACACCTAAAAAAAAGGTGTCAAATGTGGCACCACCAAGTAGTGGTGGTGTCTCTGTGGTACCACAGAGGCACTCAGATGGTATTAGTGCCGTTATCAAGTGCTAACCACTGTACATTACATTTGTATTAATAGATTCCAATGTTCAATGCCAAAAACACTCATCCATAACCGCAATCATTTGTGTGACAATTAATCGTTAACTAAATCATTGGTTCTCAAAGTGGGGTCTGGGGACCCCCAGGGGGAGGTACCAGGGGGGTCCCCAGCTAAATTAATTAATATAGCGTCAAAATCATTTTAACCACTTTATCCATATTTTATACTTTGGCTATTCAAGAATAGCAGATATACAAGCTCATTGCTATTTTGGAAAAATCCCTGGCACTAAATATTTTTCAGATGGGGGGTCCGCAATCAACCGAGTGCCGCGCTACGAGCTTGTAGATCTGCTATTTTAGAAAAATCGTGAAAATGTGTGCAAATCTTTGGGAATAAAATATATTATTTTAAAGCGAACATTTTTAACTCAAATCATTGCTTCTGGGGGTCCCTGGAACAAAATATTTTGAGATGAGCCGCGGCAGCCAAATACATATCATTTTGGGGGTCCTTGACATGAAAAAGTTTGAGAACCACTGGCCTGGACAACTGAAGTTACAGTAGTTGACCTGTTTTGGAATCAGTCTAGTTTGCACTTCTACTTGTTTTTTTCTGTGACATTGTCTGAGTTTTTGGGACAAAGGTTTAGTCGTGTTGTTGTTGATATTTTTTGCATACGTATAATATTTTTTTCAGGGGGAGTATCCGTTTGCCCTTTTCTCTCCATTGTTCTAGCTCTTCTGATGCATATCTCTGCTGTAGTTTACTGACATACAACATAACAACACAACCGAAAATCACACCCTTGTGCGGGTCTAGATATCAGATTTGTGTTTTTTGCGATTTCGATTTGATTTTAATTCATCATGCGGCCCCAGACACTTCAAAGTTATTCTTATAATGAAAATTAAATAAGTCAATTTCCATTTCTAAATCCTCTCATTAATGACATACTTGGATAGTAGGGCCGCATCTTGCAGACGCCGGTCTGAGCATTCTGTTTAAAATGATTGGATATGGTGAATTTAACTTAAATCTGGGCTCATTGTATTTTGGCCTCCTCATTTCAGCCCTTCTGTTCATATTCTCCAAGGAAATAATCAGCACGTTGCACAGAATTACAGGCATGGATTAGCCCGTCTGTGACCCCCCCCCCCCCCCCCCCCCCTGTTACAGTAGCTCCCGACACTCGCATGCGTGTTTAACATGGAGGCGCGTTGCCGAAAAGGAACTCGTCTCCGTGTTAACTTCGGCGCAGGCTGGCAAAAAAATTATAATAGACATGGGTCTTCAACAGGTGGTCCGGGACCCCCTAGACGTATTCATGTCAACAAACCAAAAAACATAATTTTACACAACACTGATGATGATAATGCTGTCAAACGAGTCTATGAAGCTATCTATGAAATCTATGAAAAAAAAGTTTAATCCGCAGTATGGGGGGGGGGGGGGGGGGGGATGACCCTGCTTCATTTAGACAATTATTTAATTAAGTAATGCGGATGTTTAACAATAATTTAACTCTTGAGAGCGTGAAATGAAACCAAATGGACCCGGTCCATTTGGTTTCACTTCACGCTCTCAAGAGTTAAAGATCTAATAAGGGTCCATTTGATTCAGCTGGGGACCACCTGGAACCCCCTCAAGGACCACGGGTGGTCCCCGGACCACTGGCTGAGAACCACTGCTTTACATTATCGGGTCCCGGAGCTACAGCAAAGGGGAGGTCACACAGACACAGCATGGACGATGTGAGTCTTAACAGTATTATATAGGTCACAAACATGTGATGCTGAGACCTTGACTGGCAGGAAACGTTACAACAGTTATCAGATGACTAATTGAAAAAAAAAAAAAACCCCGCCACACACACACACACACACACACACACACACACACACACACACACACACACACACACACACACACACACACACACACACACACACACACACACACACACACGCACACACGCACACACGCACACACGCACACACGCACACACGCGCACACACGCACACACACACACACACACACACACACACACGCACACACACACACACACACAGCGAGGTGGGAGTGAAAACACAGGAAACAGAGAGAGAAAGGACAGGAGAAGGAAGTGGAGCTCCAATAGAAAGACCCGCAGCCAGCCAGAAGGTCACGTAAACACTTTGTTCTTATTCCAGCCTCTGGGACAGGGGAAATGTCACAAAACACACACACACACGCACGCACGTCTGCACGCACACACACACACGCCCAACATTCCTCCATGTCTCACACACAGCTGCACACACTATACGGCCAGAAGCATGGCCAGATGAGAACAACAACAACAACAACAGATAGAAAAACTGTGAGATATCAAACAAGCACCTGTGTTTTAGAGAGAGAGATCATTTTGTTTAATTGCCAACTGGATAGGCCATTCGTCAAAGAAACATGTACCCCCCATACAATAAACATAAATGTGTAAATACACTGGCCACTGGGGGGGGTTCAATGTCACGGCCATTGGCAAGGGGAACACTTGCCATAACTCCACAGCAAGAAATACGCCCGAGTTGTATAAGAACCTGAGACTAAAACTAAAAGATATGGTGTTTTGGTATGAAAACCCACATTTTTAATGTGTAACCATCAAGTATCCTATATCATATGTGAGCAGGCCTGGTGTTTCGGGCATCAACTCGCGAGATGAGAAACGGTAGAAACTAAGCAAAATAACTTTTTTTTTTTTTTGGCTGATTTTCGTTTTTTTCCATATTAACACAGTTCGAATGTCGAGCAAGCTTTCAATCCCAACAGATATCCGTTTTAACGTCATTAAATGGTTAAATTTGTATAGTAAAGTAGGCTCCTATTCTGCTAGTCTGTGTGCCTGTTTGTGAGTCCTGTGGGCGGAGAGTTTGGTAGAGAGTTGCTAACCCGAGAGGTTTCGATTGGTCATAGCTAGGCATTGTACTCCGGTTACAAGCCTAATCCCCCCCCCCCCATCAGTTTCGCTCCTCTCTGTGGTGGTGTAAAGTTACTAAGTACATTTACTCAAGTACTGTACTTAAGTACAATTTTGAGGTATTTTACTTTACTGGAGTAATATCCACTGGGTGAATATTCAACCTGAGGCTGAAACTAACTTCACCACGGTGGACCCTGGTCCAGAGCGTTAGTGAGTTCCCTCTAACGCCCTGGAAGACTCAAGAGTAGTGAAAATAAACAAAACCATTTCGCTACTCACTGAAACAAAGGCTGTTTTGTGTTGTTGAAAGTCTATTCTCGGAGGTGGGAAGCCTCTCAGCACCCCAGCTACTCTGTAAAATACACTTTTTGGGCAGAAAATGTCCGCACGACGGAAATTATTTTTATTTACTCCACAGTGCCCTCTACAGATTTGGTTAATGGTAAGTTCAAATTGTCCAGATCTGTAGAGGGCGCAGTGGAGTAAATAAAAATAACCTCACTAACGCTCTGGACCAGGGCTAGGAAGCGGCCAGTAGCGTTAGTCTTTTTCGGGACAGAATCTAGTTGTATAAACAATATAAGATTGTAGCGAACACAGCAGCTAGGTGAGGTCAGCCCCAGCTAAACAACAGGCCGCTCGACGTTCGTATGGAAGTATTTCACTGAAGATGTGGCCAAAACAACAGTGGAGTAACGAGGCTAGGAGCTTTAGCATTGTTAGCTCGTCGCCAAGCGTCATGGCGTCGCCAAGCGTCATGGCAGAACGTACACCTGGTGTTTGCATTTCTCCATTTACAACTCGTACATCTACATAAACGTTCAGATTTCAAATATAAAGTTCTTATCTCATGACCACGGGTGTTATAATTATGTACGGGCCCTCATAAGTACCCGTATCTTCCGTATTGTTAAATAAAAAGCATTTTGATCCGATTGATGGCCATCTCCGGTTTTTTTTTCAACTACGCGGCCGTATCGGT
Organism: Gymnoscopelus braueri; assembly: GCF_963280865.1. Taxonomy (NCBI): domain Eukaryota; kingdom Metazoa; phylum Chordata; class Actinopteri; order Myctophiformes; family Myctophidae; genus Gymnoscopelus; species Gymnoscopelus braueri. Next base: position 246,979 of record NW_027660477.1, on the reverse strand, counting down.
TGGGGGGGGTATTGCACTCCTGATAGGTTATAACTCTATGAGAAAATGGCCGCCGATCGGATTAAAATGCTTTTTATTGAACAATATGGAAGATACGGGTACTTAGACCCACCCGAAGTGAATGGTAACATCCGTTGTCATGAGGTAAGGACTTTATATTTGAAATCTGAACGTTTCTGTAGATGTACGGGTTGTAAATGGAGAGTGCAAACACCAGGTTGGAGTTAATCCAGGACCTAGCTTGTGCGTGTCTTTATCATTAGTAGGTAAACCTCGACTATAGTCGACTACCAGTGGGTCAAATTTAGTGGTGGAGAAGCACTTGGTGTACTGGCAACACCACAATATAGAAAGTAAAAGGCCTGTGCTCAAAATGTTACGTTCAAGCAAAGTAAAAGTACAAAAGTATTGGCATCAAAATATACTTAAAGTACCTAAAGTAAAAGTACTCAAATGTTTGAAAATAGCTGATCTACAAGCTCACACCACGTTGCAATGCGCATTGTGAGCTTGTAGAGCGGCTATTTTCAAATAGCCTATGTATAAAATACCTAATTTTTTTTACTTAAGTACAGTACTTGAGTAAATGTACTTAGTTGCTTTCCACAGTAAAAATCCGAAAATGGGGGAGTGGTTAGAGGAGTGGCTAGGTTGAATAAATTACCCATTGTTCACGCCCATTACCTGGAGCTGAGAGGTGCTAGAAAGTGGAAATTCTTTACAAGGGATTATCTCAGTTTAGACTATTAAAGATGACAAGATTCAAATGATCACATCTTCTTCAAATGTGTTCCAATTTCAATGAATGATACATCATATGAAAGCTTATATTCTGTACTTCAACAATCTGTAATAAAATGAAAAATGAAAAATGCCCCCTTGCTGCCTAAAGCACTGTACCCGCTCACATATTATAAACATATCTAACATTTGTAACAAACCAAACCACTTTGGTTGAGAATTCAGTTGAGTTATGATGGTTTTAATTGTAGATTAGATAGATGTCCTCCTGCTTCAATACAATACATGGGGCAATCATGCCATTGGAAGGCACGGCTTGCCCCTGCCCCTCCTATCTCCATATTCTAACTGTTTGTGTTTTTTTTTTACAAAAGTAGCAGATCTGATACTTTTGCTACATTTGAATTTGAATCCAGAAAAGTAAAAGTTTTGGACATATGAGGAGTTTTCCACGCGGCAGAGACAATACATCTATGTCCCATACTGCCTCTACCCTTCCTCTAACCTTCCTCCATCCCTCCTTCCTCCTCCTCCTCCTGCTCTCAACTCACCCAGGGCGTCCTGCAGGTACTTCTGTCCCACCAGTTTGAGGTACTCCTCGATGGCCTTGGTGGCTAGCGTGTTCTCCCTGAAGATCAGGTGCTCGTTCTCCCCGCAGCGGTCCACCTCTGACATCATGAGGTCCGTCAGGAAGTCCTGCAGCACAAAACATAATGAGAAAACAAAGACATGTTACAATTTAGGCATTGAGCATAGGGTGACCATGTACAACCCCTCAAACCGGGACCCCTTAAATCAATGTGCACGTTCATCGTGCATGCCGCGCGCCCATTCATGCACGCGCACGTGTACACGCATGATAGGTGTTGCATACAGGCAACGACTGATCGACAAACATCAGCCTCAGCGTTGAATTCAGACACGCAATACATTTGTTCATGTTTTCCGATTGGTTAGGTGAGCATGTTTACATGACAAGAACATGATAAACGCCTATGCAACCACTGAAAACAACTATTATAATTTTTATTCTGGCGAAAACCGGGACAATTTTTAAGTGAATGTTGAAAACCGGGACATAATTAGTGCAGTGGTCCTCAACCAGTGTTCCGGGGAAAAATTTGTGAATATCTTTGAATATATATATATATATTTTAAAGCGAACATTTTTAACCCAAATCGTTGCTTCTGGGGGGTCCCTGGCACAAAACATTTTCAGATGGGGGTCCGCGGCCAAATGTATATCAATTTAGGGGTCCTTGGCATGGAAAAGGTTGAAAACCACTGTATTAGTGTTTTAGAGATATCTGTCGGGACTCGGGACACGCGGCTTGAAAGCGGGACGATCCCGGGCCAAACTGGGAAGTCTGGTCACCATTATTTAGCAGACACTCTCAAGTGCGAGATCAGAGTAAGCATGAACCACGAACCCTAGTCAATGCACGCGCGTACCCGTGAAAGTGCGTCTCAACCTCGCGTTATCGGTCAAAAACAACCATTCACAGTTCACACCTCTGACCAAAGCTTACAAAAGCTGCCGAGTGTCAACAGTGTGAATCAACATAGGAATGACCCCGGCTGGACGCACATATCAATGGTCCATTGTGTGACCTAAGCTAAGTACTGTAGGATGTTCTGAAGCAGTCCATAGAGAACGTTTGGATAACAGTGGCTGATGGATTCATGAACTAAATTACAGAGGTGACGTCTGCAAGGTAAAAACTATTCATTTATGCACTCGTAAACCTAAGTGAAATGTATCGCACATTATTAAAGTAAAAATACATGTGCGTGCGCACTGCGTGGCGTGGCGTGCGACGTGCGCGTGACGTCATTGAAATAGTCAAGGACCCCAAAATTATATGTATTTTGGCCGCGGACCCCCATCTCAAAATATGTAGTTCCAGGGACCCCCAGAAGCAAAGATTTGAGTTACAAATGTTGGCTTCAAAAATATATATATATATTCAGAGATTTGAGGAAATCTTCACGATTTCTCAAAAGTAGCAGATCTACAAGCTCATAGCTCATAGATCTACAAGCTCATCGCGCGGCTACTATTTTTGAATAGCCAAAGTATACAATAATGGTTAAAGTGGTTAAAATGATTGTGACGCTATATTAACTTATTTAGCTGGGGACCCCCTGGTACCCCGCCAAGGAACCCATGTATTATATGTGACTGTTTTTGTCTGGGAGACAGTCATCTCGCTTGTGCCCATTCTTCAGGAAAGCAGAAAACCTTTTTTTCAAAAATGAGTTAATAGCCCAGTTAGACTCTTCACATACTAGGGTATGTCTGACATAAATGTCAGAGCTTAAATCGACATGTAAATATGAAATAAATGCACAAACATGTAGCTAAGATATAAGGTTATGGCTAGCAACCTCTAATTCAAGTGGTGTTTTATCTACTTAAGAGTTTTAACATGACCTCAGTACTGTAGTTTCAAAACTATTTACTCAATAATATTAACCAATATATCATTATTTTGCTATGATTCCCTGCTTTCATATGATATGAAAGAAATGAAAATGAAATTTGGTCACATATCATAAAGGTGACAAGAAGGGATACAGGGAGAGAGGAGTGCTATTAGGGGTGAGGTGGAGTCTGAAGAGGTGAGTCTTCAGACCATCTGGCAGAAAATTGGGAGTGAGTTTGCAGTTCTGTGTACAGCATCACAACACAAGTTCCCACAACTCCCACCACATATTTTCCAGACTTTTTTTTTGATAACTCCTGCAATTACTGATAACTCCTGAGGCCGTGTGGAGTTATCCATGGACTAGAGGGGAGGTTTAAAGTAGGCCATCAGTAACGGGGAAGGTTCTACCCAGCATGAGCTGGGTATAGAAAATGGAATGAGATGTAAAAAATATATACATGTACTTAAAGGTATGGATAAGTGATAAGGTTAAAGCACTATATTCTGATAGTAGCCATTGATATAGACTGTTTGTTCAGTAGCAGGGGTCTCCCTGTCTCTCCAGCTCTTAAATAAACAGAATAAAAACCACTTAAAAGGTGTCACATGGCGAAAATAGCCAATTTACCATCTGCGGTATTTAGATTGGCATCACCTACAGTATAATGACATATGCCCAAAACAGGGATGCCAGGTCGAATGTAGTTAACAGCAGCAGTTGGGCAAGCTAATCAGGATTCACCCTGCTGTGAGTCATATCAACCTAAACCCCAAAGGAAGAAAAAACACATTTTTTATGCTCCATTTTGTAAACCCATTACTGGTCACTATGACTAGTTCACACAGTGGGATGTTCAGCCTCACTTCTCTCTCCATGTCTGTCAGGGAAATTGGTGATCCAGGGACACAATGGGCCACACACAGTTAGCTGGCAGAGCTATAGGCCTATGCGGGGGCTGTGCTATAATGGTGTCAAATGTCCACAAACGATATCCTTGCACAATAGTCAGGCTGTTCGGAATGATTTGAGGATGTAGTGGACAGACTGGACACCCATGAGGCACAGAGCTATCACAGCTCACTGGTACAACAGGGAGTTTAGCCTTCAGCCAACTCACATCTACAGTTACGACAGAAATGGACACACTGATTGGCGTGCGCCGGTAGCTGACCGGATAGTGCGTCTCCGACCTACTGCATTGGTTCTCAAAGTGGGGTCCGGGGACCCCCAGGGGTCCATGGGGGGGGTCCCAGGAGGTCCCCAGCAAAAGTAATTAACATAGCATCACAATCATTTTAACCACTTCATCCATTTATATGTTGTTCATCCATTTATATGTTGTTCATCCATTTAAAAAAAAATCAAAAATAGCAGAAATACAAGCTCACAGCGCGGCACGAAGTGCCGCGCTGTGAGCTTGTAAATCTGCTATTTTTGAAGATTTTTGAAAAATATAGAACATTTTTATAATTTAGATTTCTTATTTTTTTACATAAATCTTCTCTTCTGGTCCCTGTCACAAAACCTTTTCAGATGGGGGTCCGCGGCCAGATACATATTGATGTGGGGGTCCTTGACATGAGAAAGTTTGAGAACCACTGTCCTACTGTACATAATCTCAGCGTCCCTGGTTCGACTGGAGACCTGTTAACTCTACTACTACTGTCCCCCATCTAAATCAATACAAATATATTGTCGCTGTCTCGATCTCTTTTTTGTGTTTTTTTCGTAAATCAACGCCCTACTTGATCATACTACAGCGTCTCACACAAGCATCAAAAGTAGCAGATCTACAAGCTCGAAAAGCGGCGCGAAGTGACGCGTTTCGAACCTGCGGATCTACTACTTTTGCCATTTTTTTAATTCTAATTCTGAAAAGTACGAGTTTTGGATATAGTGAGGTTTCCACAGACAGAGACGCTATAATACAAAGAATATAGACACAATCTCAGCAAGATTTCCTCTTTTTTACCAGTTCCGGTTTTTGTATCCCCATTCTTTTAGGCTACTCCTTTCCAATAATCACAACAAGTAAAGGGCTTGTTGTGTCTAAGCTGTTGCACAGCAAGTACACAACAGGTGAAGGACTTGTTGCTGTATCTAACTTGTATCTATGCTGATCCAACCGTCTTATTTGCCTTGTTCCTTTCCAGAAGTCTCTCCTGTAAACTGATTGTCTGTCCGCCAGCCTCATGCTGTGGATTGGACACAGACCGGTGGCATCATGCAAAGTGTCTGCCAACCTGAGCGGTGGTGGCATGTCTATGTCTGCCAACCACAAGCACATTGTCCTATTTCGCAAGAAAATCCCAAAGATTTGTGATTAAGGAATGAGGATTTCAGGTCAATATAACAGGGTTTCAGCTCTACAGTAGCATTCTTTCACCAGCATTTGTTAATAGCATGTAGAAGCAGAGTCCTCTTCTTTTTGAAGAGGTTTAGGAGTTTCCAAAGATCGGGATCTGCAACAGACCCAAAAACCTGGCATCGGACAGGCTCCAATACTGACCTAGATAATTATCTATATAGTAAGTACGTACAGTATCATGGCAGTGAATTGGCGTGGGTGAGGCAGAGCTGGCCGACGTTCCAGGTCTGTGAGTAATTTATGAACCTGAGAACTGGGACACACATCATAGTTCTGTCCATATGGTGCAATACACCAATCCTCCTCACTGCATTAATTAGCTCGACATGACAGTAAATCAACTGCTACACACACACACACCAACATTTACACTCACAAACACACACAAACACAAGCTGACATTCTGACCAGAACTTAATAAAAGCAACCTGTGATACAACATTGAGTACACATGCAAAAATATACGTTAGAATTATTCCGAATGTATTACCTATGGGCTCCATCTGCAATTTTTTTTTAAATCGTGATTTTCTTTTGGCAAATTCGACGCGTTGTGAGCTTGTACAACTGCTATTTTCAAATAGCTGACGTAAAGTGGCAAAACTTAATCTTTTGGGCTTGTTTTCATAAAAAAACAGGCCGCTTGTTTCTCTCGCCAAATCTGGCAACACTGCTTGTAGGTCATCATCGCCAGTGTTTTGAATTGGATGCGAGCAGCAAACTATAGGGAACCAGTGAAGGGCAGTGCAAGTAAGTGGAGAGAGACACATTTTTTTGGGAGACTGAAGACACAGGCACGCTGCAGCATACTTGATCAGTTTGTAGAGCTTTGAGAGAGCAATGCAGGCGTACTGGCAGACCGAGAAAGAAGAGAGAAGTTGCTGACTGTTAGTAGTGGAGCCTGGAGATGATGGCCGAGGCTATCAGACTCCTTGGTGAGTAACGCGGTCTGTCACTCCAGATGTTGTATTATTATTACACTGCAAAACCATCTTAAGTTGAATCATCCACTCATTTGGTTCCGTCAACACACATTTCTGAGTGAATTTTCCCTCCACCAAGTCCCATGGTGCCTCGTTAGGCAGAAGGGAGCCAGCCAGGGAGAGAGGAGGAAAGTGACAGATCAAGAGAGCGAGAGAAAGAGAGAGAGAGAGAGAGAGAGAGGGGCAGATGACAGACAGACAGACACACAGAGCGAGAGAGAGAGATATAGAGAGAGAGACAGACAGACCGAGACAGACAGAGAGAGACAGACAGACAGAGAGAGATGACAGACAGACAGACAGAGAGAGAGAGATGACAGACACAGAGAGAGAGAGATGACAGCGAGCGAGAGGTTAACCACTTAAAAACCCTCCAGACTTGGTAAACTGTCCTTGGCTCTGTACTTAAACCGCTTTTTTTCTCCATCTACAGTCTACACCAAATCTCTTCGTCAAA